>NW_026923135.1:0-21490 GCF_032062105.1 Saccostrea cuccullata
AACGCGATTGATTTAAATTGTGTTATTCACTCGTACAAGAAAGTTTTATCTTTCTCTAAAGTAACAAAACAAAGAGAGAGATCATTTTTATTTTAGTTAGTCTGAACATATGAAAAATGCGCGCCACATATGACTTTAAATGCTACATATTACGCTGCTTTATCTAGGAAGCAGTACTTTTGTTGTTTGTAAATAAATCAAATTTTGACGCAGCCCCTAAAAAATTTGAAACAACTGTCAGAGTCAGTGTTCGAGTATGGTCTCGAGATCGCGAAATCTGGAAATGTCTATTACCAAAAGCATGTCCGTATTATTTGATTCATTGATGTGATGATCTTCGCCGTGAAATAATCATGAAAACTGACGTTCAGATTTCGGATCATGTTGTTGTTTACAGGTACCACAGCGGAAACACGTGGTTATTTCAATTCGTATCAACTCATACAGTGATGAGTCGTATTTATTTATAAATGCGAGTTTTTGTATTGTTAAATTTCGTGCCAATATAGATCTAATTAAATTGCAAATTGATAAGTATAACAAGATAACAAGAAACGACAGTATTAAAAATCTAACTGATTTTTTTTTAGTATAAAGATCGACGTTTTGGGCATCTACAATTTTTATCAACATTGTATATCACTACATGAAATATACATCATTACATGTAGATGAATAAATTAACATCCACTTCACAAAAGCCAGAACGAAAGTATATAATTATTTATTTTTTGACATCTAGTTTTTTTTTTTTTGTATTATGCATTTATTTCGGTAAAAAATACATTTAAATGGTCAAAAAAGTCTTATAAAAGAATCTGTTGTTTCGGAGTAAGACGCAACAATATCGACCTTGACGTTACATGTAAATATTGACAGATTTTTCCATAAAAACTATGCGAAGGTCACAAATTAAAATTATCTTAATTAAGAAAATACTGAGCGTAAGAAGGCCTGTAAGGGATTGTTGAAAAGGAAATTTTCTCTACTTTTACCAGCTTTATTTTGTTTTCCCTATTTCAACACAAAAATAAATGTAAAACTTTGTTTAAACATTACGAATAAAATCGAGAAAAAACACATAAGTGCTAGAAAATTCTTGTTTTTAAAATATACCTTAAAGTAATAACAATAATTTTTACATATTTTGAAAGTAGAGAAAATATGCTTGAAGAATATACCATGCTTTCTTTATAAAGTTAAACAGGAAAAAATTGTCAATCGTCTGGAAAATCGGCAATCGCTTTGGAAAATTACGCCATTTTCAAAAAGTCACGTTTGTCTTTACAACGTAAAATCGTTTGAATACCGGCAATCAAGATATAATCTTTTTAGATATTTTAAAAGTAGAGAAAATTTCCAAAACGATGATATATAGCTTATGTACCTTCATTTTACCACAAAATAGATACGGAGATCTTATTTTCGCGAAGTCGTATTTTAACGCGAAAGCGGTCAATTTGACTGATACGGAAGTGAAGGGGTTAAAGTTTGCATCAAAATGTTTCCAATCAAAATTTAAATCTAATTTTAGAACAGTACCCCATTTGTTTTCACAAATAGGTCTGTGCTAAATCCATTTAATTATGTTCCCCAAACGAAGTCTGGGAACATATTGTTTTTACTTTTTCTGAATTTTCTTCTTTGTTCTCCGGTACTTTTTTGTCCGCGAGTGTTCTCGTAAACTACTCATCCCATCTAGGTGAAACCTTTTTAGGGTCACTACGTATATTATGTAGATGTGCGGAACAAAGGTCATTTTGCGCGCACGTGCGTGCGTGTGCGCACACGTGTAACACGTGAAATGACCAATATAATAGATATAGCCGTAACTTTTTAAATTTTGGTTGAAATGCTTTGAAACTCATAATATATGTATATATTAGTAGTATAGACATGTCGACATGTCAAAATAGCAAGATCTCACGCGCTTGCACGTGCACTTCGCTCCGATTGGCTGAAACTAAAAGTCTAAATATCTTTTTTGTTTTCTGACAAAATCCTTTGAAATTTTGAACATATTCATAAACTATGAAGATCTACAGCATGGTATATAGGAATTTTCATGAAAGCATGCGCATGCATGTGTGCTGCAATCTGATTGGCCGAAACTTAAAATGTCTATAACTTTCTAAGTCCTCAACGAAACGGGATGAAATTCAGAATATGAATAGGTATAATGGATTCCTACATTATGCTACTATCAAAAGTAAATGCAAGGACGTGCATGCACATGCGCCAACACACAATGCATTAAACGACAGTATACTTGAGTTTTTGATGTTCATGCAGAATTAAGAACCTCTAAATGTCAAGACATTTAACATACTGAAGCATGCAAATTCTTTTGACCCTTGACCTTGAAACTTTAGGTCAAGGTCACTGGTAACCTGAATAAAATGTTGATATTAGCTATTTACCAAAAATCACCATGACCTATGAACTTGAAATCGACCTTAACCTTTGTCCTTGACCCAAGGGTAAAAAGAAACATGAAATACATGTACATGTATCTAGAAACACCTTTCAGAGTTTATTTCGGTTGGCAGGATAGAAGTTAAAGAGGTTGTGGTTTTTAATGACCTTGACCTTTCATCCAAATGTCATAATCAATCTTAAGTTCTTGGAGTAAGATACAAGATTCAACTCCAACGTTAAATAGGTTAAGAATAAAAATACCCCATTCCCCCTGCAACAACCAAACAAATCAAATTAATGGCAACATAGAGAATCGCTGTTAAACTCAAATAACACCTCGGACCCACATAAAATTTCAGGAAAACTGCAGAAAAGAGCTCAAGGAAAGTGTATTAAAAATATTTGATTTGAGTTTTCAAAGTATATAGAAATTATTAATTTATACGGAAAAAATTACAAATCCTGTCGTGTTTAAAATGAAAGTGCAGATGAACAAAGTTGGTATATAAGCCTTTTATAGCCTATATATTCAGGTGTCGTTAATAGCATTCAATTCTACTGATTTGAAATAATATTTTAATACCAAGCATCCTTTGTTTATTTTACCTTTGAAATTTATTTGAAGTTTTTTTAGAATTACGCAATCCCCAGAAATAGCGAGTTTCGGTATATTAAAAATCAATATACATGTACGCTACTTCGTAAAATAATCAGATATTTGCCTTCATGAAAAAAATATTAATAAGAAGGTGTTAAACAATATTGGTCTCATTAGCTGACACGAATTTCTTTTTAAACATCTCTTGTAAACCCCAGAAAATAGCCTCCTATGCATTGGAAAAAATGAATAGTTCCGGTCAATAACCTTTATATATTTATTTACAAAGTATATAAAATTTACTAGGCACAGGTACCAGAGTTGTCAAAATGGCCTGAGAGGAAATATAAAAAAAATTCTGAACAGAAAGGAAAATCCCTTTTACATTTATGGAACTACTATTGAATAAGTTCATTTTGATTGGTTAGCTATCGGCGTGATAACCATAGTCGACTTTAACCCTGCCTTGTCGTCGGAATAAAACCAACTTTGAGCCCGAGGTTAAAATAAGTAGTGAAATAAAATGTGAATCGATACTTTTTGACAGATGCTTGAAAAATGGTAACTTTATATATGTATTTTTTTCTTTGATTCGCGGGTTAGAAAGATATGTTAATCGCTTAACCAACATGCCATAATCATCTTGCATAATTATGTATGTACATGTACGTGTGCGCGCATGCAAAACGTTAAACGATATATACATTGTAACTTTTATGTTCTTAAATGAAATCCTTGGATACTTCGCATATTTATAAAAGGTCTTAGAGGAATAAGGCACGAAAAGGGACATGAGGAGCGTTTGGGGAACATATGTAACGGTCCCCGTTACAATTAGCACTAGTTGCATATAACTTACTCAGAAAATAATTAATTTGAGTTTATTTCTGTCTAGAACAGGTTTATATATAAATATACTGATGCAAATGTAACGATTATCTATGTTTGCGACGTTGAATCGATAACAAAAATGACATGAAATTTTCTTTTTTTTTTAGGTTGCATTATTGTTTACTATAACGTTTGAGGCAGTCAGTATTTTAAGTTTGGCAGAATGTCTCCATGATTAGTTATTATTAGCAATAAACGTTAACTTTATCAAAAAGTACGCTAATTAAAATAATATTGGATACGTGATTGCCAACAGAGGATAGGATTAAGCTAAATTATCTGTAATTTCATTGCAAAGGATATGCTTTTTAAAATTATTCCACAACTTCAAATTAAATCTGAGAAAACAAATGGTACCTAAAGTACTGAAAATGAGAAGAAATTCTCTCATAATCCAATCATTGATAACGAATTATATAATATGAAAAATCTGAAAAAAGTCCCAAAATTTTCAAACAGTTTGCACTACTTTGACAAAGTATTCGCACCTATCAGTAAATGTACACTTCTTAAGGATCTCAAAATGCTCTTTATGAAAAACTATATGACGTATAGGGAGCATATCGTTTTTTAATTAAAGAAAAACTAAAGGCTTCTTTTTATTTTTTTTAAATTTCAATCTCATTGCTATACATGCATTGAAGCAGTGTTTAAACACAATATTCTCCCTATGAAAAACTGTATAAATTATTTAATGATGCCTGGTAAAACTGTGCATCTCCTCTTAATCAAATGTTTGGAAAATACCGGGTAAAACTATATTTATGTTAATTTTTCTTTAAAAAGCACTAGCATTTTCATCATTTAATATCTGGTCTACACTCATTATTATACATGCTGATTTTTATGTGTCGGTACATCTTAAGGTACTATGACTAATTAACAATATCTCAGAAAATCATAAGTGGGAAAGATGCATTGTACAGTAGTTTGTGTGACTGAACGTTGTGTATGTCCTTAATATTGTAAATGCATTGTAACAATGATTAAAGGCAATATGCTCTATAAAAAACTACACGCATCAAATAAATTTTAATTTCTTACATCTGTGAACAAGATACAGATTTGATTTTTGAGGGGTAAAAGATGTTCATTTCTATTACTTTTTCACTGTCGTCTTTTATGAGTACACAATATTTTGCAATTGGTATTCCCTTAAAAGAGTTAATGAGGTATTAGTGTATTTTGCCAGTATAGTACCGTAAAGCGGGTTATCTTAGCGGGGTGCTATTTTTAACTTATTTTGGCGTTTTGACGTTAGTCCGCTAAAATTTTAATCGCTAAAATAGTCAATACCTTTCTTAGTGTTCATCTGCAAAGAGCTGAAACTCTGTGTCCGCTAAAATAAATTAAGCTAAAATTATTGGCATACCTTTGAGCAAACAAAACGCCAAATTTTACAACCTCCAAGAAAACCGGCTATACGGTATGTTTGAAAAAGGCAATGATGCATAATCAAAATAGTTTTTTTTCTGCCTTTTCGTCAAAATAATATTAATTGTTCTTCTAATCATGTATCAGCAATGGTAATTAATTAGCAAATTTCTATAACACATGACATCGACCACATTGTTTATAGAGAATGACGTCATATTGACAAGTGTATTGCGATCCGTGATTTGTTTATAACTTGTTATGTGGGATTTAACAAACGACAAAACGACACGCTGTAGTAAGTTTTTATGTTGTTTAATGATTTCTTACTGGTAGATTTATCAGATAAACTCATTTTGTGGTATTTTAAAGAAATGCTGTATGATGTATATTGTGTATGATGTCATAGTCAAGTTTCCCATACAAATTAGGCCCCGCTTCTTTTTTGTAACCTTAACTGTGCTGCGAAAATAATCATAGCATGCTCTGAAATATTTTGTTGCAGGTAATGTACATATCAAATACGAAAGTCCTATCTCTTTCCAATCAAAAGTTAAATATATAATATATTTTTGAAAAGTAGATTAAACTTCTAGGTCAAGGTCACAGAGTCAAAAATCACGATATATTTAGAAAAGTCTTATCGCATGTAATATACATGTATAATTTGAATGCCCTATCTTTTCTCTTTCAAAATGATCAATGTAAAATGTTATTTTTTGGAAAGGAGGTAAAACTTTAAGGTCAAGGTCTCACTTAGGTTAAAAAATCATAGTGCATGTATATTTAGAAAGTTTTGTGGTAATGTACATGTGAAATGTGAAAGCCCTATCTCTTATCATTCAAAAGTTATGACCAAGTGTAAATTTATCGTGACAGATGCACATACTGGCAATAAGATGGGCAGACTGACAGACAAATGAGATATAATGCCCCCTCCCTTTCCCAGAAACGGGGGACAATAATGCCCTTGCCGTTCTTGAGAAGAAGATTTATGATGGAAAAAATCCCCTGCATATTTCTTAACGCAAATCAATATTGTGTTTTTATGTCATTTTTTGTTGTTGTTAAACATCCCTATCAGGAATTTTTCACTCATATAGAGACACCACCACTTACATGTAATTAATGAGGACAAGTCAGATTTGAGGTCAACATTCATTCTAGGACTGTTCAACCATTCAGACGCAAAGAGATATTAACTCAATCCTTCCCCTCACCCCTTTCCAGACCCATGTTTGTTCATGTATGCAAACTACTACTTGTTTTACATTTAAAAAATGTTAATATATACAAATAGGTTGACACAAATTGACAGTAAAATGTCAAGCAATCTTATCACTGATGCACTTTCATTTAATTTAATGCAGTCATATAGTGAACATTTCTAGTTCGTTAGGAGAGTGGGGATGACCTCCAGGGGTTCATAATATTTATACCATTAAATTTACATAACATAATAACACAAGAAACAAAATTATGCATGGTAAAATGGAAATCTTTTTCTACTATTTCGGAGTCACATGATCATTTGTCATTACAGGGACAGGGAGTGGATTGGGAGATCGTCCCCACCCCCCGGAATTTGCAGGACTATAATATATACTGAAGCAAATAAAAATGACTTTGGATGCTCTCCACCCTAGAAAACACATCCCACCGTAACTTCTTTTTTTTTTTTTTGCTTCTTAGGAAATTCTGGTCTGGAAATCCCCCCTCCCTCCCAGGAAAAAAATTCTTGATCTTGTACATGTAACGGAATGTAAAGTTGATAACGGGGGATAACTCTTCAGAATGTGAAATCCGTCTATTGTAACATCGGATGACCTTTTATCCTTTAAACTTTAGCCTAACCATTTGCATCTCAGACTATTTTATCCAAACCTATACCAAAACTTGTACTAACCGACTGTCATAGGTCCTGTCAACTTCATGAAATATAATCCAATTAACACACAATGAAATGATTCCTATTGACATACATGCAATGATGTGTACACTACACTGCACATGCAGTACATTCTAAAATTGATAATGGTAAAACTAGTACTTAAGTTGAGTATGTGACGCAAGCCCAGTGTGATGCAGGTGTTCAGATACATGTATAGTACAAGAACAAATTTAAAATTATCATTTACAAAAGATGTTTTATCTTAACTTTGACATCTAGGCCTATTTCCAAAAACAGGCAGATAGAGTGTGTTTGTGTGAGTGTGTTGATGGGGAAAAAATGTTTGCATATTTTGAAAAATTCATCGAAAACGCTTTACACCAATTTGAATATTATTTGTTGTTGATTTATATGAGAAAATAGATTCAAAAAGTTCTAATTATGGGCCAGAAATTTATATCCCCCTTTATCAAACCTTATTTACATCATTAATTAAAATTTGTTGTTTAATTTCCGACTATATGAATTACCTATAAGATCGAGCCCATGGTTGGCATGGTCACCTGAGCATATTATGCTTAATTTGATGAATACATGTATTGTGTAAATTATTGAATTATATTGACTTTTTCCTTTGTAAAGCCCAATTTGAAGGAGTGTGCATATAGAGGCAAACACCTTAGTGCGGGTATTACTGTCTCATGACAGCATCTAGTTTCTTTTGCAAATAACTCGAAAACGAAAAAGAATCTCTAAAAAGGTGTTGAACAAAAAGTGTTCAAAATCCAAAGGGCTATTAGGTAAAATCCAGAAAAATGGAGCTGGTCACACAATTTAGGGGACGAATGGGGCCAAAAGTCTTAAATCGATAACTCTTTAGAACGCGTTTATCAGCGATAACGAGGCTGACCTGACAAAAGGCACATGTGTTACATTAAAGTTTTAGAATTCAGAGAATTTAAAGCTATAACTATATGAATGATTTCACGTAAACGATCAATCTTTAGTTTCTGTTTTGTAGTCAAACTTTGTAATAGCGATTTTCGCTACAGGTCGTTTCAAAAGTTATTTAACTATTTCACATTGTTAATTTCGATAATTACTTATATTTGTTTATTATGATTTTTTCTGTTTAACAACTTTTATAAAATACACTTTCTATCTTGTGACTCTACAATAAACATCATTCAACTTTAATCGGTATTGTTTCTCTTTGCCAATTTAGCATTACAGTAGAAAAAGCGAGTAGCTATCCTACCAAGCTAATTTCCCCAAAGTTCACAGACGAAAAAATCCATTGTGAAACATGTGCGAGCAGGCGCTGAAAATGGACGGCCATGCGAAAACAGGCTCCGCGGCTTATTGTTGTATGCCGCCTTTTAACGAGGACAGTCATTGGGATACAGCAACATCCTTCCACTCCTTTCCAAAGGATCCATCTGTACGGAAAGAGTGGATTATTAAAATACGGCGAGACTAAGGCCCCGACTTCCATGCAAGTTTTTCACGTGCCTGACACAGATTTCATCGGTTTTGTGGATATAAAATCCCTCACTGAAGCATCTGAAAAAAGATACTTTTAATTTTGATTATATTTTGAATTCCTTTAATTTCATTGAGTTTTGACATACAGACCCCTTTTAATTAATCACAGTTTAGCGATAGATTCCAAATCACCAGTGGTGTTTACGTCCACCTTGCTATATGTAACTGTGTAAGCGAGGTTTTGTATCATCTCATAAGCATTTTAAGTATGGTGTCCGATAGTCCATTTAAAATTGTAAAAAAAAAAAATGTTCGATATCGTGTATATAGCCTTCAGCAAAATTGCTGTATCCTCTTATAAATGATTTGTTAGGGATTTTCGATGTAGCTGACCACGCCGATATCCAAACGTCTGTTATCGTTGGCACGGTTGCGAGAGAGCGCGTCCACGCTGGATGACCTTCGCCTCACTTCGCCATTTTCTCGTAGTGAAGGACGCAAGTTTGTCAGGTCAGCCTCGGTTTTGTATTTTGGTGGCCGACGCGTGATGAACGTACATAGCATGGCAATCAAATAATTGATGGAAAGAATTACATAATTATGCTCAAAGTTTTTATTTTTCCGAGACCGTCCATCATGTTTCCGTTCTGGAACTAACGTGTTCTTGTATGAGATAATTTAATGGACGTGCGGTATCAGTTTCCCTTTAATGGCATGTACGCCGACATATGAAATTCTACACTCTATAAATATAAATGTAGCTAACATGGAAGTATAACAGCGGGCATGTAGTTCTTTTTTGTTTATATTGAACAAAAAATGATGAAAAAAGGAAAATTCTTTGTGTTTTCTGCTTCATCATTAAATTGTGTTTTTTTTTTATATTTAGGGTAAAAAACAAGAGGAAAGTTTTATTTTATTTGAAAAATCATACCAAGATGAATTTATTTCTGATTGTGTTCCTGTTCCACATAACGTTCATCATCATAGCAGAGACACGAAAATCAAAGGATTTCATAAAAAAAAATGTGATGGATTGCAAAAATGTATGTGTCCAAATGCAGTGGGGACCAAAATGCCAAAAAGAATCTGTCTCGGGTAAAATATGTTACCATATTTTTCAAGAAGACAATACATTAATAGTTTTTAAGTAGAACTACTTGTATTTTAGATGAAACGTCCTAATTTTAATTTATCTCTTAAGGAGTGATATTTGTCTTCTGTATGATATATCCAAAGTATTTTGCGTAGATTTTTTTAAAATATTAAGATATTACGGATTTAAAAAGTCATTTTTCTTTCCTCACCACAATTGTACAATTTGAAATAGAATGTTGAACTGTGTTTGAAATTAAGCAGGGGGATATCTTTGGCGGCTTGCAAGCGTTTGAAAAAATATCTTTTTCTGCTTCACAAAACTACTACAAAACAATTGCGTATGTTCATTTTCTAAACACTATTATAGACTTGAAGAAAATTATAAATGTAAGTAAAATTAATAAGAGATCAAATAGATAAAATATATCAAATTAATATTATTTTTCTGACAATCTACAACTTTGCTAGCTTTAAAAGCTTCCAATATATGCTTTCATTGCTTTCTGCTCTACCTTCTCTAAAAAACGACCCCTTTTAGAACAATGAAGATTTCATCTTAATAGATTATAACCTCGATTTATCAGCCATTTCGAATATTTGCAAATTCAAATGTAGCAGGATTGATGTTCAAACTTTTGTCAAGCTCATTATATAAAAGCCATCCAAAGTCTGCAGAATTTTACAATATACAAATAAAACGTATAAAGTGATTATATTTTTTAAACTAAAACTTTATCTTTCTCCGGGTCACCATCCCAATGAAGACATAATTTCAATTATTCATTTAAAAATTAATTAGAAAAATTACATATTTTTAATTTATATTTAGATAAGGTTTATAAAATTACTTATAATAAATATTGATGACACTAATTTTATTCAAATATTAGCTTGTCCACATACTTTACAACCCTCGTTACTATGGGTTTGAGTTAAAAATCTGGTAAGTGTTTTTCTCTCTTAGTTAACCAGCATTTTTTTTTTTTGGTTTATCGTACCATTCTATATCTTTAAATGACTTCTTTACCATATGTGAAAATAAGAAATGAAATAAATATAAAAAGCGAAAAAAAATATAAATAAAGAACTAAATTATTATCAAAATTAATATTCATTTTTGTCCATTTAGTAATATTATCTACTAGACCCTACATAGTAATATCTTTTTTTAAGTAAAAAAAAAACATTTAATCGTTTGAAATAGAAGTAGGTTCTCAACAATATCGGCAATATTGGCAACGGTAATTTTCTATTCTTAATATCAAAGGAAAAGAAAATGAACTTGGCCTGACCTTGCTTCTAATAACAGATAACAATCCAAATTTAATTTTACTGATAACATAATAAAGTTATTTTCTCTACCTGAATTCATGACAATTTCAATAATCTCTGATACAACAAACATGAGAAGAATCTTAACAAAAGCTTAAAAACACATATAATTTACAAAGAATATTCGGTCTGTCTTGAGTAGTTGGTAATAATTTTAGAATTAGAACTGTCTCCCAACTAGATTATTTGTAAAGTTCTTTTTTGTATAATACAGGTTCATGGATTCAAGAGAATTCTTTCAACCAGCCGGTTGCATTCCATGCATTTCTACAAGCCCATGTCCCCAAACTGGTTAAAATACGGAACGGTTCTCACCAATATTGGCAATGGATAAAATCCTAAAACCGGTATATTTACTGCTCCTGAGGATGGTGTCTATTCTTTTAACTGGTCGTTCCTTACAGTAAAAGGGGGAACAGCATTAATCGAAATGTATGTGGATGGCAAGGCGGTTGCTGGTGCTGTGATAACAGACCAAAAGAGCACGTGGGATAACACTACTGGGCATATGGTAGTATCTCTGAAGAAAAACAACAAAGTTTGGACTCAGAATACTCATAAGACTACGCTCTTATTATACCTATTTTTCTGGATTCAAGATCTAAAACAAAATAACTAACAAAAGAAAATCAAGAAAATACCATTATTGCTAAAATCTTATGAAACATTAAATAATGTTTTGTGTAAACTCCAATCTGCGCGTTGTGTTCAATTTTGTGTTTGTCTTCCCTTGAACATTGAAATTTCATTTACTGTAAGTACTTTTTGAAATAAGATAAGTACATTTTGCAACGTAGAAAATTGAATGTTTTTTTAAAATGTAATTGTTTGAATTGGTAAACCTGTATTTGTTTAATGCCACCTTTTAGAATGCAAATTTTTCAATTAGCCTACGTATATTTCGATGTCGAAGATGTTTTGCAGAAAGATTACTAAAAGAGTTTAAAGATCTGCAGATACAGTTTTGTATTTCATTTGGCGTGAAACCAATCCTGATTTTGATAGATATTTCATCGTGAATACTGTTGATGTTGAATACTGGTCGTTATCTCCATTCATGATAATCCTTCTTCAACTGCTGTTCTTTAAGAATCCGATTTCTAGAGCCATTTGAACGGAAATTACTTATTTCTAAACATCTCCTATATACGAGGACTGTTCAATAAATAATGTCCTCGTTACTCGAAAAGAAGCAAAAGACGCTTTTCAATGATCGAGTCTTCATGATTTAACTTATTAATCTCTTTTAATTAAAACACATGTCCGTAACATTTTTTATCCAGTTTCTGGTTGTTTTTAGAACTCATTTTTGGGTATGACCCATAATATACTGGAAAATGGCAGATCCAATGATTTCCTGGACTTGTTTCTTCCTTCTGAAAGGTGTTTTTTCAAGTTTAGAAATAGAAACAAGTCAAAAGGTCAAAGATCTGGCGAATATTGTTAATGTGAAGAAACATTAACTTTCTGTTTATTCCGAAAACCCCTTTACTCTTCGAGACGTGCGGGTTTGGACGCTGTCATGAAGAAATTTAATGTAGTGGATTCCTGATTCTAGGTCCTTCCTCTAATAAACCTTTCGACTTTTTTTGCAAAAAATTGCTTTATAGACTCCTCCAGTCCTACATCATCAAATAGTATTTGTTGAAATTTGAAAAACATTACATAAGTTGTCATATTTTTTGTTGGCAAGGGCGGTACCCATTTTTGATGCCTATTATAAAAATTTTTATCATTGAAATCCACCTGCTCATTTGTCAATTAAACAGGCATAAGTTGCTGTAAATGTCACACATTTCAGTGAATATTTCTTTGGGATTTTTAACAAGTTTTACAGCAGCTTTAATGATGCTTTTATTTTCACTCTAGTTTACTGATTCTTTTCCATTCATTTGCAATGCAGTGTCTCGAATAGCCCTTGTTTCCCAGCCTCTCACGATGAAACTATGTGATGAAAAGTGGTCACATTAGCTGTTATAAATTCATTAAAGATTCAATAATAAGAGAAAATCAAGTTTAATGTCATATGATATCTGTATTGTATGTCATACAGTTCAGGACATCATTTATTGAACAGCCCTCGTATCTTCGAAATATGGACGAAATTTTCATTTTTTCAAATGCTGGGACATATGTATAATTATATGCTTTTGTTGCTATAAAGGGAAATGGGAACCCCCTTCAGCTATTGATTATTTCATTAAAGGGTTAACAGTACTTATCAGTCATTCTATGTTTCCGATAGCTGGTTTACGTTTTTCTACTCATCATTGCTTGAAAAGGGTGTAAGAATTTAGATTTTCTAAATAATTCTTGATAATTTATCTAATGTAGACCATTGCTGCTATAAAAAGAAATTATAATCCACCCTCAATATTTTGTAAATACTTGTAGTTGCACATGTTCATTTCTTTGTTATATTGCAGAAAGCATTATAAACATTTATACATTTTCCCTTTTCCTCTACCTTTCAATTAACATAAAACCCTCATTTTCCCTCATATGCAGAAACATATCATTATGTCATAAATAGAAAAGGAAATTCCGTTCAACAATTGTCCCCTTCAGCAAGTGGTTCTCAGGTTCTTACATTAATAAACATTTTGTTTTTACAGCTCACTTAATAATTCACAAGCGGAGTCATCTTTAACTTTGCCGAAATTTAATATAATGTTTTTTTTTTTAAAAAAACAGAAATCTATTTTTGATAACATGTAGCTAAAAGTATCATGAAAAGCCTCTTAATATGACACTAATAACGTATAAAAATATGCATATATGCATAAGATTTGAAAATTTTCCACGGATTTTTTTTTTATTTACTCTTGAAGAACTCAAAATTACTAAATTTCCTTTTTTAGATACATTTTCTGAAACTATATCAGTTGACCTGCCCTTTTTCTTAATGTGGGGATATTTTAAGAACAAATTATCAGATGCTTTGTATACTATCTTATTAATCAATGATTTTTTTTCCGTTTATAAGATACCGTTTAATATTACAGTGTAATTTATTTCAACTGTCATGTTCTCATTTCTCTAAAAGTACCCAAATTCAGAAAAGAAAAATTTTTGAGTTTTAAATGTTAATGTTTGATGTCACATTATAGCTAACATAATTTCTGCGTGTTTTATATTTTGAGAATAAAACTATCGCCAAAAATGCGAAAAATAGATCAGCGCGAAAAAAAACCCCGGATTTACGGTAATTAAGTTAAAAATTAAATAAAACCTTTCATAGAAGTCATGTTAAGCCTGCTATCCCTACATTGTACTTTTAAGCCAAGCTTTTTTTTTACAAGCTAACCCCATCTCAACAACATGAGATAAATATATTGAGAAAGGGGATAACACAACCACTTTATTTTCACTTAAAAAACTTTACAACCGTTCCAGACTTCGATATGTCATAATTGCACAAAACACAATCTTTTAAAATGAGAATAAAAAAAAGATTTTACAGTTAACATTATGAACAACATTATATCAAGCTCGAAGCTGCGGAAACTTATACATGCAATACTGCCCATTATATTTAAGAAATATTTTTAATAGTACGCTGCGTTTACTAATTACTTAAAGATTTCCGAGTGATTTTATCTGATTAAACTTCGGATTAACACATGTCAAATGACAACGAGTCAGCATTTTTTAATCAGTATATTTATTTTATTATATGATGACACAGATAAAAAATGTCTCTTTATGGTACAACAAATTCTCTTTTATCTATATTTTGTCAGACACGTTTACTTGCTGCATGTGATTATTACATAGAAAATTCTGCTTATAGATTTCTTCGAACCAATGATAAAATTTGCTGACAGTTATTAATATATTGTTTTGACTTTGACCATAAGTACTTAGATACGTGAACTGATAAATCATACTTTGTACGGACAGTCAAACATGATTTAAATTATTTAAAAAACAGTCAAAAATGCCCATATAATTCTAACTTAGAATTTGGAAATAATCGATGTGTAGATATGCTTTATTGATTGTGTAACTTTCTTGAATGTTTATTTAAAAAATCACATGAAAACACTCGTCTGTCATTCAAATAACTGAAGGTTGACTGAAGGCTAACACAAAGTTGACGAAAAAGAAAAGTTGTGTCATAAAGGCTAACACAAAGTTGACGAAAAAGAAAAGTTGTGTCATAAAGCAACTTTTCCTTCCCTTTCATGGACGTTTCAGTCTACTGAAGGTGAATTTCTTCCTGTGATAAACCGATGAAATATATATGTTCTATAGCGAACAGCATAAAATGTAAAATGTCCAATAAACAATACAAAAATAAGAGCAGAACAAACACAGTCCCCGAAATGATGGAAAACCCTCCGAAATATCAGTGGGAGTCCAGGTCACCAATCTTTTAAGAAATATAACGTTAAAATAGTTGTAAAATATTTCACAAAATGTTTAATTTGAGGTTGATTTTAGATATTAATATTTATAGCCTTTATTCCTTGTCATGGACATTTTACTGTACTAAAAGATCTTTAATTACTCTTTTGATAAATAGTAAAATACTTTAATTTCTACATAAAGTACCGGTTAACCGATGAGCGTTGTTTGAAAAAAGTCATACACAAGGTGGGATACAGACACACAGGAAGGAGAAATAGACGGGGCATCGATCACACGTATTTCCTAAATCATATGTATTTTCAGTTCAGGAATAACAATCCTATCAATGGCTCTATGATGTTTTTCAAGCCACTGGCCTGCCTGGTAAAATTTTTCAAAAACAATTTCGGAGTGTATGTTTATAATCACGCAAATTAATTGTTTGACTACATCCGAAAACCGACACATTAGAAGGCTATTCATGAATCATTATAATTATAACGGAACTAACTAAGACTTAAGGGTACAGATATCATGAATCTTTGACTACAGCGATATCAATATAAGAATTATTTAAGTAAAAAAAAAAAAAGAAAAGAAAAATGAGTTTCAAGGATCATGCTACACAAATAAAATTCTTTTAAAAAGCACAACAAGCACTTTAAAACAATATATGCTAAAAATTGTCTTAAATTATAACAAAAATAATGTGGTTTTGGTTTTTCGAACCACTACATGAGACGCTTTAAAACTATTCATTTTACCTAATAAAATGGCAACAAACAATTGTTACAATTAATATAAAAGCAAAACAGGTCAACAGAATCACTAAATCTCTAGTATAAACGATGTTATATATATTGAGATAATTTAAGGCTGAAAAGTGTAACCGTATTTAACAAATAAGGGTATATAAGCCTTAACTTTTTGATCAAACAAGCCAAGCGTCTACATTACATTAAACTGATGAAATGTCTACAGCCATGGATGACCGCGATAAAGACACAGTAAAAACGGTAGTAATCGATGTTGGATCACAAAATATCAGTGCCGGTTTTTCTGGGGAGGAAGGTCCAATAGTGGAGATTCCAAACGTTATTGCAGTATCAAAACCAGTATGTATTTTTAAGCGCCCGGATCGATAGATCCAGGGCGTATATTGTTTTTGTCCCGTCTGTTTGTCTTTTATTCTGTTTATCTGTTTGTCTGTTTATCTGTTTTTCTGTCTGTCTGTTATCAAATTTAACCGTCGCCATAACTTTTGAACCATACGAGATAGAGACTTCATATTTGGTAACATACTCCACGAATAAAGTCCTTTCAAACGACGGCAAGGTCAATGATCTTGTGACCTTGACTGTTACCTATATGCTAAAAATAGCTTTATCCACTTTTTGCCATAAAGTTTGAACAATAGGAGATAGGGAATTCATATCTGGTATACATACTCGACCAATATATTAAAGTTCTTTCAAACAACACCAAGGCCAATGACCATGTGACCTTGACTGTGACCAATATGCTAAAAATAGATTTTTGAACTTTGTTGCCGAGGGGCGCATAGTGTTTCACAAACACATCTTGTTTGTATTGTTTTTATGCATTAAATAATTTTGGACACAAGTTGAAAAAAAGAAGTATTTTCACTAAAAATAACAACAATAAAACAATAACTAGAATTACCGTGAGCACCGAGCTCACTAAATGATACCGCGCCTATCATATCATTAAAATGCCAAAGTCCAAGTTCTGCTCTAGGACCTTCAATATTATAAAATGAATAGCAGTGTCTATGTCTTGCTTTGGAAACCAGAAAACTGTGTTTGACCAAAAAGTAAAAATAGAGGTACTCAATGGTGTTCATTCTGCGACAAAGTGTCGTGTTTCAAGTTGTATGTTATATAAATATGATATGTTAAATCAATTAAGCGCATCTGCCCAAAATGGAGATTTATTTTTCAAAGAACTATCCAATAAATGTAGTGCAGAAAAACTGTTTTATGTTTTACGTACGTGAATGTGTTTATTTTGGCCCCGACATAGTGTAAATATTAATTTTATGCCCGCGACAATGTATAAAACAATTTGACACAGTTAGAGCTATATTACGATCAGAAAACATAACAACATAAATTTTCTCTAACTGTTATTTCAATCAATCAAATCTACGATCTTTGAATTTTTTTTATGCAAAACACTGAATTATTTTTTATTATTATGCTTCCTGTCAGTTTGTCTCTATATAGCCCATACCCTACTATTCTCGCATAGTGGTCTAAGGATTTATATAGCGTAAGCATACTATGCCGAAATAATGCACGCCCTTATTTACAGAATAAAATTCTTCAATGCATTCGCCGGGATCGATCTCACGACCAGGAGATTGTCAGCCCGATGCCTTATCGATTACGCCACAGAGACGATCACTGATTAGAGGAATTTTATTAAATATATAAACTTAATTTATACAATTGACACAAAGAGGAAAAAATAGACAAATATTATTTGAAAACAGTTACAGTGGACCTTCAGATATCCGGACGCCAGATATCCGGATGCTTCAATATCCGGACGATTTTTCATCGGAACGAAATTTTAAAATGTTATTCTGTCTTGTTTAACTGGTGATTCAGATATCCGGATGCTTCACATATCCGGACAAATTGACTGGGAACCAAAGCGTCCGGATAAATGAGGGTCCACTGTATATATTATTCTAAGGGACCTTAGATTAATGTATACAACAAAGTTTCAAACTAATTACACACAGATCGTTGATGAACTGATTTCATAGGGTCATTAAAACGCTTTTTTATATGACGCTTGATTGAAGGATGTAAAAAAAAATTATCAATGAGAATCGACGTCTGCAAACAAACAACAATATAATAACAAAACAGAAAATAAAGGTGAGTTGCTTTGGGACGGAAAATCCCGACTTATTTAGAGAAAATACTCGTAACCAGAATAACTAAGCATGCAACCAATTTTAGCATGAAGATTTTGAATGAGTTCTTGCAAGCGCGCTGTGTTAGCACCGATATTTTCAGGAAAAAGTCAAATGAATTGCCGCATTAATAATTACAACAGTCAGCATAATAATAACAATAGTGTTGCATTATGCATGTACTATGCCTAAATAGTAGGCAGGGTTTGACACATAGTGCATTCGCCTCCGGCTCGTGCACCATGTGTCAAACCCTGCCTACTATTTCGGCATAGTACATGCATAATGCAACACTATTATATAAATAGGGTACATTTTGTTTGCAATATGACCACAACATTTTTCCATGAATCATTCACACGACTTTATTGATGTATTGTTGAATTAAAGGTACCCTTAAAGGTACTTGGACACAGATTTGAAGTTATTATTTACTCCATAATATTACGACTTATATATTTTAATAGCATTTCACACAAAAATTAATTAAAAATCTTATTTCATTTAAAAGATATTGAAATTTCACATTTTTCGGCGGGTTTGATTGACATATCCTTGCACTCTCACAAATTTAATTTTATTCTTACTTTATTAAAATATATAATTCGTGATATAATACAGAAAAAAATGAGAAAATATTAACTTCAAATCTGTGTCCAAGTACCTTTAAGAGTATTCACTACTATAAAATTTCTTTTAAAAAATCACGGTAATTTGCTCAATTGACAAAAGATTTTATAATTTACTTTTGTTATACAGGGATGTTATACAGGTACTTAAAAATACCTGGGTTAAGTACCTACAGCATGTAGATACTTTAACAAATAACTAGATGTTTACAATTTTTTTCCCAAGCGTATAAATGTTTTAAACATTTGTGTTTCTGTATGTTGAAAAATGGACGGGGAGGGGGTACAGCTTGTTCATGTTTTAATATGTAAGTATACATTAAAATATATTGGAGTTATTCTAATTGATTTCATTATCCACTTATACATTTTTATACCCCACGATCAGAAAGTGGGGGTGTATAGTGATCCCTTTTTGCAAATCATTTCTAGTTTCTAACTATCATTGAGGACCTGGCTTTCTCATCTAACGACACAATGATTCCTTGAGTATATTTACTTTATTTAATCAGTTATACAATATTTAAAAATCATGTCAATGGCAGCATCACCTAAAGTATTTCTGCATTTTCTCGAATACATTTTCTCTAGTATTGTACATACTATTAAAAAATTCTTTCCCTGATTTTCACAATGCTAGTACTTATTTTGTAAAGTAGCAGTTACATGTATTTCGGCACTTTTAGGACTATGTATTGTATTCAGTTTTTACCAAAAGTTTATAACGGAATTTTGGGTTTTTAATGAAAGGATATACTTTTTAAATTGACGATACGACTGACTTGTACAATTTAAACAGAGACAAACTGTAAAAATGTAAAAATAAGTCTCTTCATAAAAATCCTTTCAGAGAAGCGCAGACTTTGACAGTTGACGACTTACTCTTACACTAGGGCGGTGTATGGAAGCTTTTTAAAAATAAATAGCTCAAAATTTACTTAAACGAAAAAATCGGCAATTTCAATGCACATATAAGTTGTCGAAGACAACCACCCTTCCCTCAACTCCCGGCCTTCTAATGTTAGCCCCCTAACACCAAACCCATTTCAACTAGAAAGGTTTTCGTATCTTTTGTCAATCCTGTACCTTCATACAGGATACTTGTTTAAATGTCCAAGTCAACATTCAACAGTAAAAGTTACTGTCTTCCCTAAAGACTAATACTGCTCAATAAAAATAAACAGTTTTCAATGTTAACATACACTTCTATTTAATTTTGCCTTACTTCATAAAAAAAGTATGGCATCTTATACGTTTCTTGCTATTATTTGTAAATTTACCCTATTTTCAGTGAAAATCTACTTGAACTCGTAAAATTTTGAAGATGGCAATACCTTAACGTCAAACATGTGAAACGTATCTTGCAATTGTTATAAAAACACACAAACATATTATCCATTCTTTCTGATTTGTTTTCGTACCTTTGTGAAAGGCCTCTTTACGCCTATGCTAAGCACTCATTCAAGCGCGATTGTGAAGTGAAGGCTCTTAATCGTAAAGCGCCTACACGGACCGACTTCAGTTGAAAAGATCTTATCAAAAAGTTCTGCGAATCACAAAGCAACATCCCTATACATTACATTAAACTAAAAATTTTCTGGTAGTTATTTAAAAACATTACATTATACAACATTTTAAAATGCAATGGAGCAGATATCCACAAGCATCCATTTTGAAAGCAGGAGTACAGGAACCTATTTATTTTATCACACTCAAGTCCTTGATAAGATATCAAAATAACCTAAATTGGTTTTAAATCTTCCCAGAAAATATCTTGTCCCTATTTTTTTTTATTTTTCAGGTAACTCAATGAATCTAATAATACAAGGTTTTGAAATAAAAATATATGAAAGAGTTTACTTTTTTGTTATCCATTTAATATTGAGACAGAGGAAAAGAATATGCGAATGAATTAGGAAAAATATTTGACTCTGCTTATTTGTCGCAAAACAAGGCTAGGTAGGAGAGATTTGACAGCAATGCTTCGGGTTAAAACATGGTCTTTTGCTTACTTTAAAATTAAATTGCTATTATCAAAACATTTGTTATAAGTACATGTATGTAGATAATGTATTTTATAATTTGATGTATTTTCATTTGGTTTACTTGCAGTCTTTGCTTAATCCAATAAGCCAAACTCTGATTGGAGAAGAAGCTGAGGAGAAAAAACCCGTGGCCTTCGACATTATTTACCCAGTCAAAAAGAAAATCATCACAGATCCCGATGCCTTGTTCAAGGTCTTGGATGAAGTACTGCTAAAAAGGATGGCATTAGATACTTCAAAATGCAAAATTATTATTGCGGCAGAATGTCCAGACAAAGACAAGCTGTTAGAAGCCCTTTTTGAAAAATATAATCCTACTGAAATTTTTCTTACAAATCAAGATTTTCTTTCGCTCTGTGCCTCTGGTCTTTCAGATGGACTGGTTGTCAATTTTGGGGAAGGTACATCTCATGTCACTCCATTCATTGA
>NW_026923136.1:0-21463 GCF_032062105.1 Saccostrea cuccullata
TTTTTTCCAAGAACACCTATGGTAAAAATTTATCAAAATCCGAGACATGTCCTTTCCAGATTTTTTGGTGTTTACAGAGAATGCATATTATTAGCTAAGTGAAGCTTTGTTTTACATTTACATGAACTGTAAAAACAGTTAAAGTCTTACTGCACCTATCACAATAAAAGACTGAGGTAGTTTTGTATGATTAGTTTATCTCTTTCAAACAGTCGATGAATATACAACCCATAAGTATCAAAGGGAACTCATTCAAAAGCATCATGATTTAAAATAACACCATGTGTTTTGTCAAATATTGGCATATACTTTCTGCGTTTCATTCCTGTATCTTTTTGTAATTTTGTAATTTTATTCGAGAATACTTGTTTTCCTTTTGAAATGCTATTATACTGTAATCTAATGTCAGTGTAGTGACCTACATGCATATTGAAGTTCAACTATTCAAGAAGCGCAAAGTTAAAAAAGTCTTAATTTGCCTTGTAACAATACAAAGTCCTCGTCTTTAATGAATAATGTTATTTCAATTACCGGGTATCTTTTTTGTATGTTTACCTTGTCCTTTTCAAACAGTCAATTTAAACCTATTAACGTATTAACGGGAACTCTATTCAAAAACGTCGTGATTCAAAATAAGTTCACTAGTGTTGTCAAAAATTGTCATACTTTCTGCATGTTATTCGTTTATCTTTTTGTAAATTTGTAGCATTGAGATCCCACTCCCATTTTTTCATGAGATGACACTACTAAGAACCAATAATCATAAGTTGTAATTCAATCCAAAATACCGGATTTGCTTTTGAACGCTATACTTGTCTTTAACATGTTTAGTAATTTATATTTTTTAAAATCATCTTTAAGAAAAACAACTAAAAGTGATCCTTTCAGCCAACTTTTAATAAAGGAGAGGCATGTCTTTAAAAAAAGATACAAAGCCCCCCCCCCCCCTAAAAAAAAAAAAAACAAGGTCCCCCTAACTGATAGTTATTCTATATATATACTAAATGTATGTTTGTGGGGTAATATATGTATATCACCTTACATTGAAGTTTTTATATATATATTGGATATATATATATATAAAATCCCCGGAACCTGAGACCCCGATACATGGTTTTATACAGTGTCCCCTGTAATTCAGAGTTATAGATATATACTAAGGGTTAAAATTTATTTCCGAAACAAGTGCATGTGCTCTCAGAATAGACCAGAGAAGATGCGATTGATAACACATAATGGAACGCTTTCTAATACTTTCAGTGTTCGTCATTCGAATTGAAATAAGAATTCATTTTTTTAATATAATTTCAGCATGTTTTATGAATACTGTTACACAAACTACAAATTTCAGCAAAAGAGCCAGAATGTACAAAATTTTCCCATTTCTTGTTGTGACGTCGCCCAAATCATATTAATTCTGTACCCAGTTTTAATGACGTCAGCAAACCCGCGACCTACGCTAACTACTAAACTAGTCTTATTGATTCATATTGTTTTATGAAAATGATACTTCTTTGCAATTAATCACGCATTCTCTGTAAGCACCAACAAATTTTCTATAGGGCTTGGAAACGACATGTCTCGGATTTTGATGAAATTTTTACCATAGGTGTGTCTTGGTACAAAACTAGTAAATATGGTGTCGGAAGTTCCACACGTGCACTTGGTTGCCATGGAGATGGGTCCATTGAATTCGGCCATTTTTGCCCCAATTTGACTAAATGGAAACATGAAAATTGAGGAAATGTAAATGAATATTTATCGGTATCTAATACACTCTAACAAAAATCATTGGATCATATGATAATATACCCTTTTAAGGTACACAGAGCATATAATCGTTTATTCTAGAAATATTCTTCCTGTAAGAAAAAGGTCATGCAAACTGACATGGTTTCTAAAAAATTGAAAATTGAGGAAAATGGAATTTTTGAGATCTTTGAGGTTAAATAAGAAAAATTGTCCATGGAAATTTCCCAAATCTTATGTGTGTTATTAAACTTTAGAATAAGAAGTGTCATTTCATGAAAAAAAACATAAGTGGGCTTTTGCTCCTATTTTTAGTAACAAGTATCTATAAATAGATATATTTAAGAAAAATGTGAAAAATCAAATTTTAATAGTCATTACTGCATAATTAGAACGTATGTTGTAAAAAATAGAGATTTTATGACAAGAGCTGGACACCACTAGCTAGTATTGACAACGGTTGAGGGGAATTCCCCTTTCTATTTTTAGTATCAGGTGGCTAAATATAGAGCTGTCTCTGAATATTAGGAAAAATGGCATTTTTGTTCTAATTGGAAGCTTCATATAAAAAGTCCTAACAAATATAAAGCTTTCTACAATATGCTTTCAGAATGTCCATATGTTTGTTCAGAAATTGTTACAATATTGACGATGGACTCTTGTTTCATTTTATGGCAACAATGGTCTAAAATAGATTACTCGAATAATTGAAAAAAATGTAGATTATTGCACCTTTTCAGGCACTTTTAGATGTAGTTGCTGCATAATTAGGAAAGATTTTGTAAAATTTTAGATGTTTATGACAAGATCTGGATACCACTAGCTGGTATGGATAATTGTTTAGGGGAATTCCCCTTTCTATTTTTAGTATCAGGTGGCTAAATATAGAGATGTCTCTGAATATTAGGAAAAATGGCATTTTTGTTCTAATTGGAAGCTTCATATAAAAAGCCCTAACAGATATTAACCTTTCTATAATATGCTTTCAGAATGTACATGTGTTTGTACAAACATTGCTACAATATTGAGGATGAACTCTTGTGTCATTTTTTGGCAACAATGGTCTAAAAATAGATTATTCTAATAATGGAGAAAATGTAGATTACTGCACCTTTTTAAGCACTTTAAAGATGTCATTGCTGATTACTTAGGAAGTATATTGTAAAATTTTAGATGTTAATGACAATAGTATGACACCTTTAGCAGGTGTTGACAATGGTTTAGGGGGATTCCCATTTCTATTTTTAGTATCACGTGGTAAAATATAGATATGAAGTACTCTAAATATTAGGGAAAATTACGTTTTATTCTAATTTGAATCTTCTTACAAAATGTCTTTATGAATATTATGCTTACTACAATATACCTACAGAATGAACACTTGTTTGCACAATAATTGGTACAATATTGAGGATAACTTTTGTTTCTTTTTAAAGGAACAATGATCAAAAAATAGATTCCTGGAATAGTCGAGAAAATGTAGATTATTGCCCTTTTTCTGGCACTTTTTAGATGTCATAGGTGCATAATTAGGAAGTATATTGTAAAATTTGAGATGTGAATGACTGTAGCTGGCCACAACCAGCTAGTGTGGACAAAAGTTGAGGGAGGTTCCTATTTCTATTTTTAGTATCACGTGGCGAAATATATATATTTAGGTCATTAATAGGAAAACTTAAAAAAAAAAATTTCAATTGTTCTGTAAAATAATTCCTAATTGTCCTAATTTAGTCCTTGACAATGTACCCCTGTTTCATCTACAAGTTTATTTTGTCCAAAGATTTTTAATTTATTTAGACGAAGACTCACAGAACGTATTCTATATGCCAGTTTCTGTGGTCTGCATTTTTTTTTTTTACAGTCACCATATTTCAAGAACCTTTTGTCATTTTTTATCAAAATTGTCACAGAGTATCTTAGATCATTAAAGAATATGACACGAAGGGGGGTCGTTCAGGATATATAACGTCATTAATTTGGTACACTTTTAAGTTTAATGCAGAAAAGCCTCACAATGACTCATTTCTGTGTTGATTTTACTTTAGCTACCATCACCCTCTTTGATTTTTGGATATATTATGTAAACTGCTATGGAAAATCACATATCGGTTATCTCAAAATCTCTCTGGGTGAGAGTGGCAGAGTATGTCTTCTGAAAGAAAATATTCCACTGAAAATTGATTTCGTCTGCAACTTTTTAAGAAAATACGGGAAAATACACAAGTTAATGACGTCACAATTAGCATTTAAGAGGTCATATAAGAAAGACGATTTGTGTATTTTTACTGCAGGGAATTCTAATGATTCAGAAAGAGTGAATTTTGATTTCCTATATCACGTTCATATTTTAGAAAAATATAGGGCTTTGTATATTTTGTATTGAAACTGTACCTTGTTCTTTGTTTCTATAAATAAAACTGGAAGACCTCATTGATTTTGCATAATTTAATTATAAGTATCTAACTGAATATCATCATGGTTTTTTATGCTTGTTAGTTAACGGTAACTACCGATAGTTTATACTTATCAGTCACATGATTATTTTACTAGGAAAACTTTATTATACTCATGACATATAGAACATGTTAAATACAGCATTATATTTCGTATATATGTTTTCAATGAAGCTCCTTTAATCCTTTGTTATTTTTTTCTTTTGCTGAGAAGTTGCTACATAGAAGTGGATGTGCTATAAATAGAAAAGAGAGCTCCCCGTTCAGATAGTGTGCATTTCACTAAATAGTTTGGAAGTATTTGTCAGTCACACAACGTCTACCGGTTATAACATGGGTTTTTCTTTCTAACGTTGCCTGAAAAGGTACAATAACCTCTATTTTCTCGATTATTCTAGGAATCTTTTTAGACCATTGTTAGTATAAAAAAGGGGTCAGTCGTAAACATTGTGGCAATTCCTGTACAAACAAGTGTTTATTTCGAAGGCATATTATAGAAAACTTTATATTTAAGACATTTTCTAGGATGATTCAAATTAACAAAAAAAAAATTCCTTATATTCAGAGACAAATCAATATTTCGCCATGTGATACTAAAAATAGAATTGGGAAATCCCCAAACCCTTTGTCCACACTGACTAATGGTGTCAAGCTATTGTCATTAAAATCTCAAATTTTACAATATACTTCCTAATTAAGCACCAGTGGCATCTATAAAGTGCCTAAAAAGGTGCAATAATCTACATTTTCTCAATTATTCGTGTAATCTATGTTTAGACCATTGTTGCTATAAAATGAAACAAAAGTCCATCCTCAATATTTTAGAATTTATTGTACAAATACGTGACTTCTGAAAGGATATTGTAGAAAGCTTTATATTTGTTAGGACTTTTTATATGAAGCTTCCAATTAGAAGAAAAATGTCATTTTTTCTAGTATTCAGACATATCTATATTTAGCCACCTGATACTAAAAATAGAAATGGGAATTTCCCTCAACCATTATCCATACCTTGCCAGCTTGTGGTGTCCAAATTTTGTCATTAACATCTCAAATTTTACAAAATATTACCTAATTATGCAGCAATTATATCTATAATGTGCTTGAAAAGGTGCAATAATCTACATTTTCTCCATTATTCGAATAATCTATTTTTAGACGATTGTTGATATGAAATGAAACAAGAGTTCATCCTCAATATTGTGGGAATTATTGTACAATTACATGTTCACTCTGAAAGCATATTGTAGAAACTTTATAATTGTAAGGACTTTTTAAATGAAGCTACCAATTAGAACAAAAATGCCATTTTTCCTAATATGCAGAGACATATGTATATTTAGCCACCTGATACTAAATATAGAAATGAGAATTCCCCTCAACAATTGTCCATACCACCTAGTGGTATCCAGATCTTGTCATTAACATCTAAAATTTCACAAAATATTTCCTAATTATGCAGCAACTACATCTTAAAAGTGCCCGAAAAGGTGCAATAATCCACATTTTCTCCATCATTCGAATAATCTATTTTAGACCATTGTTGATATGAAATGAAACAAGAGTTCATCCTCAATATTGTGGCAATTATTGTACAAATACATGTACATTCTGAAAGCATATTGTAGAAAACTTTATATTTGTTTGGACTTTTTATATGAAGCTTCCAATTAGAACAAAAATGAAATTTTTCCTAATATTCAGAGACAGCTCTACATTTAGCCACCTAATACAAAAAAAGAAATGGGTATTTCCTTCAACAATTATCCATACCACCTAGTGGTATCCAGATCTTGTCATTGACATCTAAAATTTTGCAATATATTTCCTAATTATGCATCATTTACATCTAAAAAGGAGTATATATGGTAAGAGCCAATTTTGGCCCCCTAAAAATCAACATTTTAGAATGACATTCAGATATGTTTAATTGATATTTATTTTGAAGAGGAGATTATATTAGAACTATCTCTAATATATTTTTCACATTTATATGCACTCTCTAGCTGTAAATGACATGAGAAATGATGCTATTTTTGCTATCTGACAAAAAAGCCCAAAAATATGCCTTTTTCTTGATGTTTTTTCTTATGGGAAACATAGAGTGCAGTGTAGAACATGAATAATTTTTCTGTCACTTATCAGTATTGGATAGCTACATCTTTGGTAAAAATATAAATCTTTTTCTAGGCTGCGCTCTATATTTTCTTGAAGAAAACTGCTTAAAAATAAGCAGTTTTATACAAAAAATGCTAAAATGGCGGGAAAACTTGATTTTTATGATGTCATACTTCTAAAATAACGGCGTTTTGATCAAAATGAAAATGACCAATAAAGGTCGCATATATAGCTGTACAAGTTAAATCTATATATAAAGTAAAATTAAGATACTCATTTTAAGGGGCCAATTGAGACACTTACCATATATCGCTCTTACCCGAAAAGGTGCAATAACCTACATTTTCTTATATATTCGAGTAATCTATTTTTAGACCATTGTTGCCATAAAATGAAACAAGAGTCCATCCTCAATATTGTAACAATTTTTGAACAAACAAATGTACATTCTGAAAGAATATTGTAGAAAGCTTAATATTTGTTAGGACTTTTTATATGAAGCTTCCAATTAAAACAAAAATGCCATTTTTCCTAATATTCAGAGACATATCTATATTTACCCACCTGTTACTAAAAATAAAAATGGGGATTCCTCTCAACTGTTATCCATACCAGCTAGTGGTGTCCAGCACTTGTCATTAAAATTTCAATTTTTACAACGTACGTTCTAATTATGTAGTAATGACAATTAAAACTTTGCCAAAATTTGATTTTTCACATTTTTCTTAAATATATCTATTTAGAGATACATGTTACTAAAAATAGGAGCAAAAGCCCACTTATGTTTTTTCATGAAATGACACTACTTATTCCAAAGTATAATAACACACATAAGATTTGGGAAATTTCCGCGGACAATTTTTCTTATTTAGCCTCAAAGAACTCAAAAATTCCAATTTCCCCATTTTTCAAATTTTTAGAAACCATGTCATTTTGCATGACCTTTTTCTTATAGGAAGAAAATTTGTAGAATAAACGATTATATGCCCTGTGTACCTTCAAAGGTCATGTTTTTATATGATCCAATGATTTTTGTTAGAGTGTATCAGATACCGATAAATATTCATTAACATTTCCTCAATTTTCATGTTTTCATTTAGTCAAATTGGGGCAAAAATGGCCGAATTCAGTGGATCCGTCTCAAAGGCAGCCAAGTGCACGTGTTGAACTTCCGACACCATTTTTTGTACCAAGACACACCTATGGTGAAAATTTCATCAAAATCCGAGACATGTCCTTTCCAAGATTTTTTGGTGTTTACAGAGAATGCATATTATTAGCTAAGTGAAGCTTTGTTTTACATTTACATGAACTGTAAAAACAGTTAAAAGTCTTACTACACCTATCACAATAAAAGACTGAGGTAGTTTTGTATGATTAGTTTATCTCTTTCAAACAGTCGATGAATATAAACCCAATAAGTATCAAAGGGAACTCATTCAAAAGCATCATGATTTAAAATAACACCATGTGTTTTGTCAAATATTGGCATATACTTTCTGCATTTCATTCCTTTATCTTTTTGTAATTTTGTAATTTTATTCGAGAATACTTGTTTTCCTTTTGAACGTTATTATACTGTAATCTAATGTCAGTGTAGTGACCTACATGCATATTGAAGTTCAACTATTCAAGAAGCGCAAAGTTAAAAAAGAAGTCTTAATTTGCCTTGTAACAATACAAAGTCCTCGTCTTCAATGAATAATGTTATTTTAATTACCGGGGTATCTTTTTTGTATGTTTACCTTGTCCTTTTCAAACAGTCAATTTAAACCTATTAACGTATTAACGGGAACTATTTCAAAAACGTCGTTATTCAAAATAAGTTCACAAGTGTTGTCAAAAATTGTCATACTTTCTGCATGTTATTCGTTTATCTTTTGTAAATTTGTAGCATTGAGATCCCACTCCCATTTTTTCATGAGATGACACTACTAAGAACCAATAATCATAAGTTGTAATTCAATCCAAAATACCGGATTTGCTTTTGAACGCTATCCTTGTCTTTAACATGTTTAGTAATTTATATTTTTTAAAATCAATTTTAAGAAAAACAACTAAAAGTGATACTTTCAGCCAACTTTTAATAAAGGAGAGGCATGTCTTAAAAAAGGATACAAAGCCCCCCCCCCCCCCCCCTAAAAAAAAAAAAACAAGGTCCCCCTAACTGATAGTTATTCTATATATATACTAAATGTATGTTTGTTGGGTAATATATGTATATCACCTTACATTGAAGTTTTTATATATATATATTGGATATATATACATAAAATCCCCGGAGCCTGAGACCCCGATACATGGTTTTATACAGTGTCCCCTGTAATTCGGAGTTATAGATATATACTAAGGGTTAAAATTTATTTCCGAAACAAGTGCATGTGCTCTCAGAATAGACCAGAGAAGATGCGATTGATAACACATAATGAAACGCTTTCTAATACTTTCAGTGTTCGTCATTCGAATTGAAATAAGAATTCATTTTTTTAATATAATTTCAGCATGTTTTATGAATACTGTTACACAAAACTACAAATTTCAGCAAAAGTTGTAGCTAGATAATGTACAGAATTTTCCCATTTCTTGTTGTGACGTCGCCCAAATCATATTAATTCTGTACCCAGTTTTAATGACGTCAGCAAACCCGCGACCTACGCTAACTACTAAACTAGTCTTATTGATTCATATTGTTTTATGAAAATGATACTTTCTTGCAATTAATAACGCATTCTCTGTAAGCACCAACAAATTTTCTATAGGGCTTGGAAACGACATGTCTCGGATTTTGATGAATTTTTTACCATAGGTGTGTCTTGGTACAAAACTAGTAAATATGGTGTCGGAAGTTCCACACGTGCACTTGGTTGCCATGGAGATGGGTCCATTGAATTCGGCCATTTTTGCCCCAATTTGACTAAATGGAAACATGAAAATTGAGGAAATGTAAATTAATTTTCATCGGTATCTAATACACTTTAACAAAAATCATTGGATCATATGATAATATAAACTTTTAAGGTACACAGAGCATATAATCGTTTATTCTAGAAATATTCTTCCTGTAAGAAAAAGGTCATGCAAACTGACATGGTTTCTAAAAAATTGAAAATTGAGGAAAATGAAATTTTTGAGATCTTTGAGGTTAAATAAGAAAAATTGTCCATGGAAATTTCCCAAATCTTATGTGTGTTATTAAACTTTAGAATAAGAAGTGTCATTTCATGAAAAAAAACATAAGTGGGCTTTTGCTCCTATTTTTAGTAACAAGTATCTATAAATAGATATATTTAAGAAAAATGTGAAAAATCAAATTTTAATAGTCATTACTGCATAATTAGAACGTATGTTGTAAAAAATAGAGATTTTAATGACAAGAGCTGGACACCACTAGCTAGTATTGACAACGGTTGAGGGGAATTCCCCTTTCTATTTTTAGTATCAGGTGGCTAAATATAGAGCTGTCTCTGAATATTAGGAAAAATGGCATTTTTGTTCTAATTGGAAGCTTCATATAAAAATTCCTAACAAATATAAAGCTTTCTACAATATGCTTTCAGAATGTCCATATGTTTGTTCAGAAATTGATACAATATTGACGATGGACTCTTGTTTCATTTTATGGCAACAATGGTCTAAAATAGATTACTCGAATAATTGAAAAAAATGTAGATTATTGCACCTTTTCAGGCACTTTTAGATGTAGTTGCTGCATAATTAGGAAAGATTTTGTAAAATTTTAGATGTTTATGACAAGATCTGGATACCACTAGCTGGAATGGATAATTGTTTAGGAGAATTCCCCTTTCTATTTTTAGTATCAGGTGGCTAAATATAGAGATGTCTCTGAATATTAGGAAAAATGGCATTTTTGTTCTAATTGGAAGCTTCATATAAAAAGCCCTAACAGATATTAACCTTTCTATAATATGCTTTCAGAATGTACATGTGTTTGTACAAACATTGCTACAATATTGAGGATGAACTCTTGTGTCATTTTTTGGCAACAATGGTCTAAAAATAGATTATTCTAATAATGGAGAAAATGTAGATTACTGCACCTTTTTAAGCACTTTAAAGATGTCATTGCTGATTACTTAGGAAGTATATTGTAAAATTTTAGATGTTAATGACAATAGTATGACACCTTTAGCAGGTGTTGACAATGGTTTAGGGGGATTCCCATTTCTATTTTTAGTATCACGTGGTGAAATATAGATATGAAGTACTCTAAATATTAGGGAAAATTACGTTTTATTCTAATTTGAATCTTCTTACAAAATGTCTTTATAGATATTATGCTTACTACAATATACCTACAGAATGAACACTTGTTTGCACAATAATTGGTACAATATTGAGGATAACTTTTGTTTCTTTTTAAAGGAACAATGATCAAAAAATAGATTCCTGGAATAGTCGAGAAAATGTAGATTATTGTCCTTTTTCTGGCACTTTTTAGATGTCATAGGTGCATAATTAGGAAGTATATTGTAAAATTTGAGATGTGAATGACTGTAGCTGGCCACAACCAGCTAGTGTGGACAAAAGTTGAGGGAGGTTCCTATTTCTATTTTTAGTATCACGTGGCGAAATATAGATATTTAGGTCATTTATAGGAAAACTTAAAAAAAAATTTTCAATTGTTCTGTAAAATAATTCCTAATTGTCCTAATTTAGTCCTTGACAATGTACCCCTGTTTCATCTACAAGTTTATTTTGTCCAAAGATTTTTAATTTATTTAGACGAAGACTCACAGAACGTATTCTATATGCCAGTTTCTGTGGTCTGCATTTTTTTTTTTACAGTCACCATATTTCAAGAACCTTTTGTCATTTTTTATCAAAATTGTCACAGAGTATCTTAGATCATTAAAGAATATGACACGAAGGGGGGTCGTTCAGGATATATAACGTCATTAATTTGGTACACTTTTAAGTTTAATGCAGAAAAGCCTCACAATGACTCATTTCTGTGTTGATTTTCCTTTAGCTACCATCACCCTCTTTGATTTTTGGATATATTATGTAAACTGCTATGGAAAATCACATATCGGTTATCTCAAAATCTCTCTGGGTGAGAGTGGCAGAGTATGTCTTCTGAAAGAAAATATTCCACTGAAAATTGATTTCGTCTGCAACTTTTTAAGAAAATACGGGAAAATACACAAGTTAATGACGTCACAATTAGCATTTAAGAGGTCATATAAGAAAGACGATTTGTGTATTTTTACTGCAGGGAATTCTAATGATTCAGAAAGAGTGAATTTTGATTTCCTATATCACGTTCATATTTTAGAAAAATATAGGGCTTTGTATATTTTGTATTGAAACTGTACCTTGTTCTTTGTTTCTATAAATAAAACTGGAAGACCTCATTGATTTTGCATAATTTAATTATAAGTATCTAACTGAATATCATCATGGTTTTTTATGCTTGTTAGTTAACGGTAACTACCGATAGTTTATACTTATCAGTCACATGATTATTTTACTAGGAAAACTTTATTATACTCATGACATATAGAACATGTTAAATACAGCATTATATTTCGTATATATGTTTTCAATGAAGCTCCTTTAATCCTTTGTTATTTTTTTTCTTTTGCTGAGAAGTTGCTACATAGAAGTGGATGTGCTATAAATAGAAAAGAGAGCTCCCCGTTCAGATAGTGTGCATTTCACTAAATAGTTTGGAAGTATTTGTCAGTCACACAACGTCTACCGGTTATAACATGGGTTTTTCTTTCTAACGTTGCCTGAAAAGGTACAATAACCTATATTTTCTCGATTATTCTAGGAATCTTTTTAGACCATTGTTGGTATAAAAAAAGGGTCAGTCCTAAACATTGTGGTAATTCCTGTACAAACAAGTGTTTATTTCGAAGGCATATTATAGAAAACTTTATATTTAAGACATTTTCTAGGATGATTCAAATTAACAAAAAAGACAAATCAATATTTCGCCATGTGATACTAAAAATAGAATTGGGAAATCCCCAAACCCTTTGTCCACACTGACTAATGGTGTCAAGCTATTGTCATTAAAATCTCAAATTTTACAATATACTTCCTAATTAAGCACCAATGGCATCTATAAAGTGCCTAAAAAAGTGCAATAATCTACATTTTCTCAATTATTCGTGTAATCTATGTTTAGACCATTGTTGCTATAAAATGAAACAAAAGTCCATCCTCAATATTTTAGAATTTATTGTACAAATACGTGACTTCTGAAAGGATATTGTAGAAAGCTTTATATTTGTTAGGACTTTTTATATGAAGCTTCCAATTAGAAGAAAAATGTCATTTTTTCTAGTATTCAGACATATCTATATTTAGCCACCTGATACTAAAAATAGAAATGGGAATTCCCCTCAACCATTATCCATACCTTGCCAGCTTGTGGTGTCCAAATTTTGTCATTAACATCTCAAATTTTACAAAATATCACCTAATTATGCAGCAATTATATCTATAATGTGCTTGAAAAGGTGCAATAATCTACATTTTCTCCATTATTCGAATAATCTATTTTTAGACGATTGTTGATATGAAATGAAACAAGAGTTCATCCTCAATATTGTGGGAATTATTGTACAATTACATGTTCACTCTGAAAGCATATTGTAGAAACTTTATAATTGTAAGGACTTTTTAAATGAAGCTACCAATTAGAACAAAAATGCCATTTTTCCTAATATGCAGAGACATATGTATATTTAGCCACCTGATACTAAATATAGAAATGAGAATTCCCCTCAACAATTATCCATACCACCTAGTGGTATCCAGATCTTGTCATTAACATCTAAAATTTCACAAAATATTTCCTAATTATGCAGCAACTACATCTCAAAAGTGCCCGAAAAGGTGCAATAATCCACATTTTCTCCATCATTCGAATAATCTATTTTTAGACCATTGTTGATATGAAATGAAACAAGAGTTCATTCTCAATATTGTGGAAATTATGGTACAATTACATGTACATTCTGAAAGTATATTGTAGAAAGCTTAATATTTGTTAGGACTTTTACTATGAAGCTTCCAATTAGAACAAGAATGCCATTTTTCCTAATATTCAGAGACATCTCTATATTTAGCCACCTGTTACTAAAAATAAAAATGGGGATTCATCTCAACTGTTATCCATACCAGCTAGTGGTGTCTAGCTCTTGTCATTAAAATTTCAATTTTTACAATGTACGTTCTAATTATGTAGTTATGACAATTAAAACTTTGCCAAAATTTGATTTTTCACATTTTTCTTAAATATATCTATTTATAGATACATGTTACTAAAAATAGGAGCAAAAGCCCACTAATATTTTTTCATGAAATGACACTACTTATTCCAAAGTATAATAACACACATAAGATTTGGGAAATTTCCGCGGACAATTTTTCTTATTTAGCCTCAAAGAACTCAAAAAATTCCAATTTCCCCATTTTCCAAATTTTTAGAAACCATGTCATTTTGCATGACCTTTTTCTTTCAGGAAGAATATTTGTAGAATAAACGATTATATGCCCTGTGTACCTTAAAGGTCATGTTTTTATATGATCCAATGATTTTTGTTAGAGTGTATTAGATACCGACAAATATTCATTAACATTTCCTCAATTTTCATGTTTTCATTTAGTCAAATTGGGGCAAAAATGGCCGAATTCAGTGGATCCGTCTCCATGGCAACCAAAAGCACGTGTTGAACTTCCGACACCATTTTTTATTAGTTTTGTACCAAGACACACCTATGGTGAAAATTTCATCAAAATCCGAGACATGTCGTTTCCAAGATTTTTTGGGGTTTACAGAGAATGCGTGTTATTAGCTAAGTGAAGCTTTGTTTTGCATTTACATGAACTGTAAAAACAGTTAAAAGTCTTACTGCACCTATCACAATAAAAGACTGAAGTAATTTTGTATGATTAGTTTATCTCTTTCAAACAGTCGATGAATATAAACCCATTAAGTATCAAAGGGGACTCATTCAAAAGCATCGTGATCTAAAATAACACCATGTGCTTTGTCAAACATTGGCATATACTTTCTGCATTTCATTCCTTTATCTTTTTGTAATTTTGTAATTTTATTCAAGAATACTTGTTTTCCTTTTGAACACTATTATACTGTAATCTAATGTCAGTGTAGTGACCTACATGCATATTGAAGTTCAACTATTCAAGAAGCGCAAAGTTAAAAAAGAAGTCTTAATTTGCCTTGTAACAATACAAAGTCCTCGTCTTCAATGAATAATGTTATTTCAATTACCGGGGTATCTTTTTTGTATGTTTACCTTGTCCTTTTCAAACAGTCAATTTAAACCTATTAACGTATTAACGGGAACTCATTCAAAAACGTCGTGATTCAAAATAAGTTCACAAGTGTTGTCAAAAATTGTCATACTTTCTGCATGTTATTCGTTTATCTTTTTGTAAATTTGTAGCATTGAGATCCCACTCCCATTTTTTCATGAGATGACAGTACTAAGAACCAATAATCATAATTTGTAATTCAATCCAAAATACTGGATTTGCTTTTGAACGCTATCCTAGTCTTTAACATGTTTAGTAATTTATATTATTTTAAATCATCTTTAAGAAAAACAACTAAAAGTGATACTTTCAGCCGACTTTTAATAAAGGACAGGCATGTCCTAAAAAAGATACAAAGCCCCCCCCCCCCAAAAAAAAAACCCCACACCCACCCATCCACCCACACACACACACAATCACACACACACACACAAACAAACACACACACACACACACACACACACACACATTTATATATATATATATATATATATATATATATATATAGCCCTATACATGTATAAGCAACATGTCTCCTAAGTGCTTAACATGTTCAGTTAAATGTGTTTCGGTAGAGGGGTTTGACGGGAGTAGTCTTATGTCTAACACTGCCGTACTTCTCGGCCACAATAATATTTATTTCATAGTGTTGTACTTTGCATGGACTATGCTTAAATAGTAGTCTAAGTTTGACACATATTGCACGAGCCGGAGGCATCAAACCCTGACTACTATTTAGGCATAGTGCTTGCAAAGTACAACGCTATTGTTTTTATTATCATGCTGACTGTTGTTTAAAAATGACAATATTTTCTCCATTTCCATTTCATTATCTCTTACATTCATGTTATTTCACCCCTATTATGACGTCACGTTGTGCTACATATACATAATAATCTTTTTTCTTAATTAGTGAATGTTTCATGCATTATGAATAATGAACATATAGTTTTAGAGAATTTTGTTGAGTGAAAGGGGAAAAGTTGAAAGAAATTATTTCAGAAAAAATACTTTGTTTAATTTTCTTCTTTAAATGGTAAGATTTGAAGCTAAGTTTGTATATAATATAGAACAAAGATACAAGTAACGGTAACTAACGGCATCTGTGGCGTAATCGGTAGCACGTAAGACTGTCAATCTCGGGGTTGTAATTTCGATCCCCGGCATAGGCGCTGTCGGATTTTAGAAATAAAAGCCATGCACTAGCATTGCATAGCATTGTTACAACGCGAAAAGTAATAACAACGCAAAATGTAATACACCTGGATTATTACACTTTGCGTTATTACATTTTGCGTCAAAATCAACGCAGAATGTAATAACGCAAAAAGTAACAACACACTTTTGAGGATTATTAGGTTTCGCGTTATTACATTTTGCGTCGAAATCAACGCAGAAAGTAATAACGCAAAATGTAATAACACAGTTTTTGGATTATTACATATTGCGTTGATACATTTTGCGTTGAGATAAAGCAAAAGGCAAGAACGCAAAATGTAATAACACACTTTTTTTCGTCAGCCAGATTGAGTACAATTTTCAATAGTGTAGTGGCCGATGAAAATAAAATAAAATAAAAGAAAATATATATATATGCAATTTCTTTCACTTAATTAATTTTATAATATATTGATTTAATTAGCTACATGTATTTAAAATCAGTTTAATAAATGTTTTCAAATAATAGGTGTTGCAAATTAGAAACATGAATCTGAGGGCAGGGTTGTTGGGGGTATTGATCCGTGTGCTTTTGTTTTTTTAAATAGACAAATGTAATGAATCTTTTAAAAAAGCTATTCATATGTACTGGCAGGTGTGAATGTATAGCGGGAAGGGGTTAACTGACAAATGATGCCATACTGGTGAGTATGGTGAGAACTTAGTAAGTTTTTAGAACTTGTGTTCAAACCATTTGTATAGTATTTATACAATAAAATATGTTCAAACAAAAAAAAAAAATACCATACTGTTCCACGCAGATCACCAGCATTGCAGACAAGCAAAAACAAAATTCTCTCTTTCTTTCTTTCCATCCAATAAAAATAATCTAATCTAATAAAAATGGATTGTTTCTGCATGTCAACAGTAATACAATAATAAACATACAAAGTAAACATCCCACCTTATCCCTGCCCCTCACATTCACGTCTTTGTTAACCAATGTATACATATATATCAAGAGATTTTAATGAACCCATGGTCAATCTTTGGTAATAAAATAAATTTTGTGTTATTGGTTAGAAATTTGAAAAGACTAACAAAAATATGCAAATAAAAATTAAATTTATTCTGTATGATTAAGTATAGTGTATTCAATAGAACTAAAATCAGTGACAGAGTCAGAAAAAAACGATACATTTAGATGTATTTATGTCCGTAAAAGCCCTAACGTTGGTCTCATTGTTTTAGTTCTAAATATTTTTACAGCGTGTTTCCCATGTTGGTTACATGTATATATTTCAATCAATTTTTTGTTTTATTACATTTTGTGTTGTCTTCAGTGCAAAATTAAATAACGCAAAGTGTAACAAGCAAAAAGAACGCTATTACATTTTGCGTTGATCTCGACGCAAAATGTAATAACCCAAAATGTTATAATCTAAAAATCCAGGTTTATTACATTTCGCGTTGCTATTACATTTCGCGTTGTAACATAGCATGCTACACTGAATCCTTAGAACACTATGAGAAAATAGTTGAGCATTGATTATATAGAGACAAACTGACAGGAATCATAATTGTATAATAATAAATTTTTTAGAATTTTGCCCAAAACAGGTAGACAATATCATGAAAAATACAAATCAATACATTACGAGGGTTGTTCGAATAGTTCGTGGACGATGTCCATCTTTGTTATATTACTCACTGGAAATTTAAAACAAGCGCATTATAATATGTAAAAATATTTGTTTTGTTGATGTGTGAAGTTTCATTCAATTCGATTTAACACAAATAAATTTACTACATTTTAAAATCGACATATTTTGTACCCGCGGAGCACACAAAACGGCAATGTAACGTCAACACATGGCGTCGAGAATGTCTAATAGATACTATACCTATGCATTTCACACAGAATATTCCAATGCCCATTATTTAAATTCCTTTTCTAATACTTGACATTTATTTTTTATGAACTGGTCTCATTGTAAAATTTCCTTTGTTAAGGTTTTAATTTCTTTTAGTACTTAAACCTGCTTTCATAGGATAAGCAAGTCTGAAGCGCCTTTGTTTTTCATTTACGTTTCAAATTTTAAAGTTTTGTTCAGATGTTTACAGTAAAACCGTTTCGTCACAGGTCATCCTCATCCGATACAGTCTCTGTCACTCAAATACTGCCTGTAATATTTGTACACACATGCACAATTCGCTTGTGACATATTTTCTTGATTCTTTCAACATTTGTAGAGTTTATATAAGATTTTTCCTGAGAAAAACACAAAATTGCTCCGGTATCTGCTGCTCCGTGACGTTCTAAAACGTCATCGTTTTTGTCGTTTTCAATATGGACTACCTATTTTCTAAAGTTGATTTCTTTTCAACAAAGCAAAATATAAACCAAAATTTGTTACGCGTATCGATGTAACAATTCTTAATTTGAATTTCTAAGTAGTTTTCGTTTTTCCTCCATTTTACAGAGAATATGACTATAGGCATTATTTATTGTATTGTCTGTAACTGACTAAATTCCAACCTGCTCCGTGATCCGATTTTTGGATGTTTAAAATCTGGATGAGTTTTCAATCAATCGTAATATTTTGTCAAAATTAATACATATCATTTGGATAAATTTTTAAAATATTTCTACCAAATTTGGATAAAATATGACATCGAATAAAAAAAATATGACAATTGTCCACGAACTTTTCGAAAAACCCTCGTATTTACAAACAGAATATGCAAATAAAAGCAAGGAATAAACGGCAAAGATCTAAGACCACGAAATCAATACTACATGTTGGCCACGAAATTCTAATGTGCAATCAGTTGTAACGAAATCAAAGGGTTTTTTACCCGTTTTACCCGTTTGATTGTGCCTTTTTATATTTAGTGTTCTGCTTAAATAAACAGGTATAAAACGGGGATTTCCAATGATCTGCACACAAAAGTGAATTAAGGACGGCTGTACACTCAGAGGTAAATTATTATATTTTTATAAGATCGAGATAATTTTTAGCCTCTTGATTTTGGAAATACTAAATAATATACCCTTGATACCTGAGAAGGAAAATAGAGCTTCTCCATTGAATAATACGAAATCAAACATGTAAGAACGCGTATTGGAGACAACAGATACCCAGATAGCAAGACATAGTTGGTCCAACGTTGGCCCAATTTTTTTTCCAATGTTGGCCTACTGTTGGTAACCTTACGTTGGCCCACGGTAATTTTGCTCATCGGCCCAACGTTGGTCCAACATGTTGGCATATTGTTGGGCCAACGTAGGTTTAATTGAATGACAACTAACAGCTAACCTTAACAACTGGTTGGTTAGAATGGCCCAACGTTGGCCCTTTGTTGAAATGTGAGATGGCATATTGTTTGGCCAACGTAGATATTAGTGTATGCTAACTAGCAGCCAACCTTAACAACTGTTTGGTTAGGTTGGCCCAACGTTGGCTATATGTTGAAATTTCAGATGGCATATTGTTGGGCCAACGTAGTTTTTAGTGTTTGCCAACTAACAGCCAACCTTAACAACTGGTCGGTTAGGTTGGCCCAATGTTGATCCTTTTTTACAATATCAGATGGCAAATTGTTAGGCAAACGTAGTTATTACATAGAACATGTACGTAGGACTACATAGAAACATTTGCAATTGGGTGATGCTTTACATAAAGCTATTTTATGACTGTTTAAAAAAATTAATACACAATTCAATCTGCATTTATAATGCATATATGGACATGTTCACTGAAAACTTTACTAATGATTTACTGTGAAAATATTTTATATACATGAATTCAATCATAATTTACAAAATAAATTGTTAAATAGACAATAGAGGAGAATTATGAAAAATTATCAATTCAAAGTTCTTAATCAGGGCTCACTTCCTTTATTACTGTCCTTTTGTTGTATTCCAGCTCTTTTCCATTCCCTTCGTCGCCTCCCGTTTTCTTCATCTTGATCTTTGTCATACCTACTCATACTTTATACACTTCTTTATGCATGATCTTCGATTTCATTGTTATTTACCGCCACAAGATTTGTTTTCCTTTCAGTCTCTGACTGAAAATACAAAATAGTTTGATATTAGAAACAATACATGCAATTACTGGTCCAACTTATGAATAAATATTACTTAAATTAAATCTTTTTATAAAGAGAATGATGTATTATACTATTAGTGCACCTTAATGTCCTTGATACAATCGTGTCAGTGTAATAGATAGTTAAGAATTAGATAGAAACAAGTTAAGAGATGTTATTTAACTTAACTTACAGTGCTCGCGTGCAAAAACATGAAAAAGATGAATTCCGAATCAATTTTAACAGTTAACATGAATAAATAAGAATAAATATACTTACATCGCTTCTAAATTCAGTGATTAATCCAAAAATTTAAATTTCACTTCTTCTTGCTTGTCCTGCATCACACCCTGTGAGCAATTGAATCTGACAACTCACTCCACAGTTTGGTTAATTTGATTCCCTCGCGACTCTCCAATCGTTAGCATACGCCTAACTTTTGTTTCAATTTAATTATAAAGCTGTGTCATTTTGATTTATGTATATGTAGGCTTCATTCACATGCTGTTCCTGAAAACTTATTCAGTCTTCTCTAAATTCTCATGAATACAACGCTCGTGAAAAAAAAATCATTATTTGAAGGGTTTTATTTCAAATAAATAAGCATGCATGTACACAATTCAAAAAAATATAATAAGACACTCTTTGATGCTGTGATCACTTAAGTTCAAAGTTAAAATATTGATAATGTCAGATCTAAACAAAAACAGTCATCGAATTAAAAGCAGGGACATAGAATGTCCTCTTAATTATTTCAGAATGTGCATCTAATTTAAAACTTTATTAGAACCAATGTTGTCCCAAAGCTCAGCAGCTAAAATGACACCATCATTTACTTAGTAGCTGGCAGTATAATAATTGGGCAAGCGTTGGTCCAATATAAATATCCCATCTTTGAAACACCTAAACTAAAGAACACTAACATCGGGCCAACGTCGGGCCAACATACTACCACCAACTTTAAAAGACACTTTCTTTAAGGGTGTATTACAAACATTGGGCCAACGTTGGGCCAACATACTACTACCAACTTTAAAAAACTCTTTCTTTAAGGGTGTATTACAAACAATTGGCTAACATTGGGATAACATACTATTACCAACTTTAAAAGACACTTTCTTTAAGGGTGTATTACAAACAGTGGGCCGACATCAACATCCCTCCTTCCTTGGGAAGTAAAGTGAATTGAAGTTGCTAACGTTGGACCAACGTTGGGCCAACATAGGAATTCTGCCATAGTCGAGAAGGTTGGCATGGTGACATTGGTCCAACGTTGGCCCAGCGTTGTTCCCCCAACGCCAACCATACAACCTTTTACCAATGTTGGCCTAACACAGTCTTGCTATCTGGGTAATTGTTAATCAACATATTGACGTGATTATGAAAATCATTGTATTAAGTACAGATGTACTTCTCATTTTTTATCCGTATGTCAAATTAAATGTACATGTTTTAGATAATTAAAATATCTCTATATTATAGGATTAAACGTTTTTTTTTCAGAATTTATCGATGTGTAAACTCTGCCTTTTTACTCACAAACTGAATAAACAGTGCGAAGCTCTTTTATG
>NW_026923137.1:0-21242 GCF_032062105.1 Saccostrea cuccullata
ATATACATGTAATATAGTTAACTTTATTGTTTATTTCGATAGAAAGTACGTCCCAATATGGAGGTGTCCCATGCTCCTTGAGAGGCATAATTTATTGTTGCCTTCTATAATGTTTGAAAAATTTTGCTCCAACCAAACAGATTGCATGTGACAATAAAGTCGTGGATTGTGAAACATTAAAAGAACTGATTTGCAAAGCCAAAGGCCAGGCCCACAGATTGGCAATGATCATAGAAGCTATATTCAAAGCTCAAGATGTCCGTGATATTTCGTGAGGCGAACCCTGATATGATTTACGAGGAATCAAAACATTGAAGGAGTATTTAGGGTTAAAGATCCAGAATAGGACCCTTAGTCCTCCACCAAACAGAGCATTGCTTTAACCCCTTCTCTACCGCATCGGTCAATATGACCGATAGCGCGTTAAAACACGACATCGCGATAACAGGACCTCTGTATATTTTTAATAATAGCATTAGGGTATATAAATTATATATCATCTTTTAGGAAATTTTCTCTACTTTCAGACCCTGTAAAAATTTCGAGCCTTATTAATCGGTAATGAATAGATTTTACGTTTTGAAGACATTCATGACTTTTTGAAAATGACGCAATTTTCCAACGCAAGGACGAATATCCTGACGATAGGTATATTTTTTCCTGATTAAATCATTTAAATAAAATTAATATATTTAAAAAGGATATTTTTTCTGCTTTTAAAATATGTAAAAATTATTGCTTTTACTTTTAAATATTTTGTAAAAACAAGAATTTTCTTCCACGCATGTGATTTTTCTGGGTTTTATTCGTAATATTTAAATTAAACGCAGTTTTACCTTTATTTCTGTGTTGAAATAGGGAAAACAAAATACAGCTGGTAAAAGTAGAGAAAATTTTCATTTCAACAAGCCTTCACTGGTCTCTTTATTTTCGGTATTATTTGAATTACCATAATTTGAATTTTGAACCTCCGCGTAATTTTTGTAGAAAAATTGAATGTAGTCAATATTTAACGTCAAGGTCGTTTTCTTTTTCTCATTCGGAACAACATGTTTAGTACTATTATATTTAATTAAATATTTTTATTTAAATAGATGCATTATTTTAAAAAAATGGTTTAAAATAACAGTAATTATCTTTACACCTTTAGAGAAATATAGTACATGTATATGTATTTTTATTTTTTTATGCAATGTGCAATAAGTTCATTCAGTGTTGATAAAAAAAATAATGTTTGATTCCTAAAGGTCTACGTAAAAAAAAAAATCAGATTTATTGCTGTTTGCTTTAAAATATATTCTTAATATAAAATACAATTAAACATATACTGACATGAAATTTAAAAAACTTTGAAACAAAATGATTTATTACAAATCTCGAGTTTACACGACTCATTACGGTATGAGTTGATATTATTCGAGATTAACACGTGTTTCCGCTTTAGCAGTAAACAACAACAGCATGGATTTTCAGGATTATTTAATATTTTACGATGGAGAACACGTCAATTCATCAGATATGACGGGTCTTTTCTTTGGCATTAGATGTGAGTAAGTATTGATTGAAAAGTTTAAAAGTATTTTAGAGTACATTGGCTGAAATGAAAAGACATTATAGACTACCAAGGACCTATATACTAAACTGTAGGCCTATAGTAGTAGACTGGACCCTGGCTACACATGTACATGTGATATGAAGCCGTTCGCTGGTTTGACATCGTCGGTAACCCAAAAATGATACTTTTCGGTTCTTTCAACGATCACAAAACCTTTTTTTCCGATGACAAAATTATTTACAATGCAATGTCACTGTTTTCTCAATATGGAATCTGAATACTGTGTTGACTGATCAATAAAATATTTTTGTTTGATGTACTCCGTCCCCTCCGATCCACATTTTCAAGATGGGTAAGTAGGTGGTTAATTTTCGTGTGGTTTACACTGCTGAAAAATTGATAACTGTCATAAAGTCACAGATTTCTTAGCAGTACACATTTGACATGTTTGTTAGCTACTAAAGTTTTTTGTTATAAAAATTTTCAGTCAAAAAGCATCCTATAGAAATTATACATCTTTGCTTTAAAATGAAACAATTTTAGTAAATTTAAAAAGAAAAATAAAAGTTTACAGTGCTGAAAAAATTATTGGCGTGGATAAGTATGATTGCTTCTCATTGTGTTGAACTGTTACAAATCAGTTATCCTGTTGGCCATAACTGACCTCCTTTATAATTTCATTCAAGAAATAACTGTGTGGTCACTCATCGATAGCCCCCAAACTTTAAAAAATTTGAGTACAAAGTCTCTCAAGGAGACACAATTTGGTGAGTGATTTTTACATGCATTGTATTTAAAAGAGTTCAAAGTTTTATATTTCCACTGCAACAAGGTGCGACTTTTTGCACATGCTGAAAAAATAAAACATTTGAGAAAAAATTGTGATAAAAAAGCTTAATTAAGCTATTCCGAATAGCTTAATAAAGCTATATAGCTAAATCAAGCTATAAAGCTTAATCAAGACATTGTGCCGGACCTGTCAGAGTACATCAAACAAATCAATTTTTGTATTGTGGGCCTGAACATCCAAACCGTGTTTTGCAATGATGGATTCGAATAAGTTTGACTTATTTTTGTGTTGTTTTTGAAGTGGATAAGTTTTCTTGACCACTTCTAGGTACATTCAAAGAAAAATGAAATATGACATAATTGACACAAACACATATATTTTTTTAGCACGTGTAGTATGCTGGTACCATTTAGGCTTCAGAACTTTCATCTATGAAGACCCACTTGCTAATCCCACCAATGGCCACTATGCACAGAAAAGACCATGATGTGGAGGACATAGGTGCTTAGTTATTAGTAAGTCAATTTTATTGCAGTCAAAATTCCTCATTGCCACTGGATGGCTATTAGTCAACACTCCGAGGTACATGAGTAGCCGGACTGGCGCAGTGGTTAGAGCCTCTGCCCTATAGTCATGAAGTAAGGAGTTGATCCTTACATCACATGTTCGAATCTTACTATGAGACATGGAGACCCGTTCTTCTGATAAGACACTATAAAAATATCTTATCTTATATTATACTTATACTTATATAACCCAATTAAGGTCCCTTGTCGCAGTAGGTGCTGGCATGAAAAAGATCCCTCACAGCTCAATAGCTGTAAGTGCCGAGTATAGAACAAAATTTGCATCTGTCCACCGACAAGTGGTGGCGTCTCCATCTGAGAGAGAAATTCTTGAGAGAGACATTTAATAACATACAAACAAGTCCATATATATAAACACCTTGTCCCAGGGATTTTTCTCTGAAGTAACAGTTTTCAGTCCAACATGCCCTTTCTCTTAAGAACCCTGACAACAAAAACTAAAAAAGGATACTTCATGCATTTGATAAAATTAATGGTTAATTATGCTATTTTTTAAAATTTATAATTGATTAACCTTGATTGTTTAGTACACTGTATAAGGCTTACAATATTTCAGTCATAATACATTGACTTCCCCAAACCATTTAACTACAAGTATGACAAAATATGACATATATAATATAATATACATTGTATATGATATGCTTTATAAAGACTTTTTAACAATATTATAAAAGGAAAGTGCCAATTGTAGATTTCTGTATAAACTGAATTATCTGATAAAAAGTACATATTCGATTAGAAAAGCTTTTTCAAAACTTTTTTTTAAAATTTATTACAGGAGTCGGGACAGAATACATTTAGAAACTGATCATGCCTCGGTCAAATCAAAGGAGTTTCCTTGGTCTTTCAGAGAGATGGCAGAGAGTTCATTCAACATGAAGATGATGTGCACATAATAAAATCTGGAATCTAAAGTTAGAGATAAAAACCTGCAAACTTACTAGCAAATAAGCCTATCTGCTTGTTAATTATTCTTTGCCGGATACTTCAACTTTAGGAATGCTCTTTATTTCTATCAGTGATGCAAGTGGTTATTCAAGATCATGTCATGTGATATAAGGAATTCTGACTTTTGACAGCATAAGTCAAGGGTTTGTGAGAAGAGTAGCAAATACTTAAGAAATCCTTGGATACTGAAATTCACTAATTATACACCACATAAACTGGATGAATGAAAGATTGTAGCTGAAGTTTTGTGCTTGTCCATCTTTGCTGTTTTTTCATATGCTTATAAAATGACAAAAGTTGTTTTAACAAGTGACCCAGTAAAGACTTGAAAATGTAAAATAATTCTTGTAAGAAAAAAAAATTGTAAATGTTTTCTTAAACAATGTATTCTAGATGACAAAGAATGTGTTTGACTAAGTTTTTGAAAATGACAAAATAAGTTCTCTTTTGTGTAATTAAAAAATGATACTGGTTGCAATACATTTTTACCTTAATATGATTTTATAGTATTCGTCACTAAGATTGAAATACTTGAGATCACATCTTACAAATTTTGTTCCAGTTTACTTAAGTCAGAGATATATATTTTTTGAATGACAACCAAGATTTGGAAAAAAAGAAAAAAAACAAAGTAAAACAAAACTATTCACTTTTGTGATATCTCTGTTGATTTTGTTGTTTACAATTTTATGTGTCAGTTATTGGACAATATGTCCATAATAATTGCAGCATTTCAAATTTGATATATACTTACAATTTAAGGCAGATTTCTGTACTGATATGACCTTGACCCCCAAAGAACAGAAATTTCAGGGTCAATACTTAAGACAATTATTTGTTGGATGTTTTATACATTATTTTTGACCTTATATCTTACAAATGATACCATGGAAAACTGTCTAGAATAAGAAGTAAGAAACCTATAAAGCCCAAAAATTGAATATTGGTGTTGCTTAGCAACCATTCAAAGGTCATTTAACACAAATTTGAACAAAAATAATATGTGGATATTGCAATACAGTATGCTGCCTTCTAAAGAGTAAATTCAAAATTTTCTTCTTTAGCATCCATTGTTACAAATTTAAGAAAGATGAAAAGTTTTGGGAAAAATTTCTGAAATTATGCAATTTGACCTTTGACCTCCAAAAAAAGTGAATCTGATGAAGTCAAACTTTAAGACAATTATCTGGTATATTATTTCAGTATCATTACCCCACATTTGACTTTACAATATAATGGAATGCATAAATGTGTGTGGGATGAGCAAAAAACAAGAAATACTGCCTGAAAATTGAAAAATACTCCGTTGCTTAGCAACCTCTTTAAAGTCATTATTTGCAGAATTGAAAAAAAAGTTAATGTGATTAATGTAGTACAGGATAATGACCTTTTGTGGGTTAATTCTGAATTTCCTATTTCAATGTGTATCACTTTTAATTTTTAACTTGAAAATTAAAATGTGTCAAGAAATGCAATAAAATTCTGCACTAATTTGACCTTTGACCTCAATTGCCACTAGCAAGGTCAGTCGTGAGGTACCTGCATAGTTATGAAATATCATCTCAAGAAAATTCCCTACAAAATGGTATACATTATGCCTAGATTACTCTTTGAATAAAAAAGTTATAAATTGATTTATAAGGATATGTCAAAAGGTTTGCAAAAACGCTGAAAATGTGCCGGTAGAGAAAGGGTTAAATGTCCACTTCCTGGTTCAGAAGAACTCTTGCTAGATTAAGCAAGAAAATCAACAGTAAATCTGAGTTGCTGAACGTAAATCAATCTCTGGCCCTGTAAAGCTCCTTTTTTGTCTGCCTTTCTTCAGCATGATCCTTTTGCGCAAGCAGTTGCTGAATCCGATTTTAGTTCCGATATCGCACAGTACGGGATAGTCTTGTATAGAGGCTATTAGGGATGATTTGAAATCTAGGTTTACAGATAGGGGCCATGCTTTGGTTTTGTCAGCTTTGAGTAGGTTTTTAGAGTCTCGGACAGTCGCTGATAGGAATCCCCCTTCTGAAGACAATTTTCTGTATGCAAGGTAGCCAAGGTGGGGGGATAATGGAGAGTTCTGAAGGTCGAGTCATGGTAGGGTGAAGTTGGTAGACATTTGTCAAGTAGCATTGAGAGGTACAGAAATGTTTCTCATTGAGGCGCCTGCTGCTAAGCGCATACTCACTGCTCCTGTCAGCACAGCAGACTGTGAAGAAGGTTTTAGCAAGCTGATCCCTAGCAAGCAGATCGTAATCTAGACTTATGTAAGAAAATCACTGAAAATCTCAACATTGGAAAACCTAATAAGACTTTCAATTTCCAGCATATTAGACGAAATGAACTTTGAATAGAGATGTACCAAATACAGGAGGTTTTTCTAAGTGACATTTAAGTGACTATGATATAGTGATGTTCAATGAAACATACAACTTTTGGAATTTGAAATCGCAAGATTTTACTAAAATTACAAGCTTGAAAACTTAGGAATTTTCAACTTTATACATAACCATTCCCCGCGATAAATTAAAGTCCAGGCTTGTTGATATCATTGAAAGCGGCTTTTCAATAAAAATGGAACTCGTAAATTTATTGACCTTGTCATTGGTCATTTGCAAAATTATTTTGTTTAAACACATTTTAAATGCACATAACTCTGGAGCTGACATCAAAAATATGCTTGAGTTTCTGATTGACAATGTCTATATGGTTTTATTCCAACATTTTATTGGAATTACTTAGGATACCAATTGTGCTCCATCTTTAGCAAACCTCTTTTTATATTCATATACGGAATATATATATCTCAGTTGATTCCATACGCCAAAGCATGCTTGGCGTATAAATTTCAAAAACGAGGTTAATTTCCAGATAGCAGGATGTAATTGGACCTTTGCCGGGCAAAATATTACTCCTTATATTGGGCCACCGTATGCATTTAACATTGGGCCGACGGTAATTTGCTCATCGGCCCTTAATCAGACCAACTTGTTTGCTTATTGTTTGGCCAATGTAACAGAGAATATTGGGCCACTGTATTCTTATGATATTGAGCAAACGTCTTTTGGTACTGATGAGCCATCGTTATGACAAAAGTTCGAAAATGCTATTTTGTAGCTTATATGTCAGTCCAGGTCACAAGATCATTTGAAAGAACTTTAAATTAGTGGAGTAAAATACTATAAATTGAAGTCTCTATATTTCATGCTCCAAAGTTAAGGCAGAGGTTAAAGTTAACAGACAGATAAACAGATAGACATGACAAACCTCGATCTATCGAGCCGGGCGCTTAAAAACTAAGCCTTCTGGAATTGGAATTGGAAAAAAAATTATCTTTTAACACAAAAAAGTTAGGCACTGCCACTTTCCCTCTCCCAAGTCTCATCTTTCCTTCTTTTCTTGTCTGTTCTTTTTTTCCGCCCCCATCTCAGTCTTTAGCATATCTCAGCCATTCTTCAATTGTTTTTATTTCTTTGTTTGTGGAATCTGTTGTTGCTTTGTTTTTTCGCATACTCTCTTAACTTCAATACATTAGTTCCTTATCTCAATATTGAGTAAACGTACATCTATATATTTAAGCTGTCAATTATGGAATAACCGTCTAATTTTTCGTTTGATGATGAGATTGAGCGATTAGTTTGCGCGATGATTTTCATTATCACTGAAAGCATTAATGCATAAAATTATTGCAGAAAACAATCTCTTGATCATCATCAGAAAAACAAACAAGTGGCCAAGGGGCCCCATTATCGCTCACCTGAGCTACTGAGCCATGTAAAACGGGGGGGGGGGGGGGTTGAACAAATTTATTTTATTTTTATGATTTTATAATGAAGATCAATTATACTAATAGCGTTGTTTTTCTTAAGGAAATTCTAACAGCATTTTCCTATGTATACTTGCATACAACCTAGGAATGTCAACTTATGACAGCTCAGGTCAGAGTACTGTATAGCACTGTAAAAACACAATCATCAGTAGAACGTTCTTTGCAGCAACTAACCAGGTGTACCGTTTATTGGCCAAACCTCGTGAGAGGGTGAAAAACTACAAATTACAAAAGCACAATAAGAATTTGACAGAATATCAAAATAGAGAAATAATTATACAAAATTAGATGTGTTACTTTAAATGTAAGTTAAGCAGGCCTATGCCTATCGCAGACCGAAAAAGCGCGTTTACACAAACATTGTAATTGCAGAATTTAAACATAATAGGTAATAATGCATAATACTATAAGATACAAATGATCACGTTAGATACAAATTCAGGTAAAACAATACAAAACTTACTTCTTAGGGAGGCCAACTACGCCAGATTTAAGAGCAAAATTGAGAGGCAAACCGCATGGCCGCCATAATTAGAATAAACAGAAGATCGAATTCGATCGAAATAAAATATACAATACGTAAACGGCACACTCCCCCTCTGATTTTACCTAAAATCACTTATCTACCAAAAATGTTAACTAAAAAATACAACTCAACTGTAACATAACCTGACATTATACAATGTACATACTGAGCTAACTGATACACATAAATGCCAAATGAATACGACATATCAATTCTGACCTAACAAATATGCTACATGTACTAATAGATCACACAGAGTTCAAATGTCAATCAGTCTCTAGAAGGGTGATAAGTCGGGTGATCGGTCGCACATACACCACAAGTTTGTTGTCCTTACAAACTGCAACTTCAGCGTTACGGATCTTTCCGTCTTGACTAGGGAATGTCCTTTGTATGATACCGGTGGGCCACTCGTTGCGCGGAGAGTCATCCTCCATCATTAACACTAAGTCACCGGGCTTTAAGTTTAAGGATTGGCCTTGCCACTTCCTACGATGTTGTAAGTTATGCAGGTACTCTGTTTTCCATCTATGCCAGAATTCTTCGGCCAACACTTGCTCATGCTTCCATGTAGACTTTAAAGCGTCCTTGGTACCAAATGACGGAAAAGGCTCGGTGTCCTGTTTGGTCTTCATTGTCAGAAGCATTGATGGGGTAAGTAATGTCGGAGCTTCTGGGTCACTTGAAACATCTGTTAACGGTCTATTGTTAACAAAAGCACACACCTGAGCCATTAAAGTAATCAGTACGTCATGTGTGATGTCCTTCAGTCTGTGATCCAGTAGCATAGCGTTCAAAGTCTTCTTTGAAACACCGATGAGTCTTTCCCATGCACCTCCCATGTGAGGGGCATGTGGGGGATTGAATTTCCAAGCAATCCTAGAATCTGACAGGAACTTGGAAACAGGACCATTTTCTATGAATTCAGCATCAATGTCGAGGTCATTCACTGCGCCGACGAAATTTGTCCCCCTGTCAGAGCGGAACTGTGTGACTTGACCACGGACTGCGATAAAACGCCTCAAAGCATTTATGAATGCACCACTGGTAAGTTCTTCAATAACCTCAATGTGAATCGCCCTAGTCACAAAACAGGTAAACAGAATAGCCCAACGTTTCTGACTTGAACTTCCACTCCTGGTTCGGCGATGCACAACAGGCCATGGGCCAAAGGTGTCGACACCCACATAAGAAAATGGCGGACATGGTTTACAACGATCTTCCGGAAGATCTGCCTTATGCTGCCATCCTGGATGTCCACGAAGTCTACGACACACAATACAGCTCTTTATTACTGAAACCGTCATCCGTCTCGAACTCACTACCCAGAATCCAGCGGAACGTACAGCTCCCTCTGTGAAGTGTCTGCCTTGATGAAATATCCTCTGGTGGAAGTGACGTATGATGAGGTAACTGAGATGGTTGTTCTTCGGTAGGATAATAGGGTTGCGCATGACATCATCTAGCAAATCCGCAGGTACCTTGTTCAATCGTCCACCAACATGTAGCAGTCCATCTGCAACAATTCTTGGACATAAAGGTCTGATTGCACTAGAACGCGGAATGTCAGTCCCATCCTCTATACACCGAAATTCTGCACTGAACACGTCTCTCTGAACAGATACTATGATGGAGCGCTCACTCTCCTTCAAGAGTTCTGGGTCACTAGGACCACCAGATAACTTGTTTTTGTTCTGAAACTGTCTAGTCATGAACTTCAAGCGAGCAACCACACGTACGAGCATGTCCCAACTAGAAAATCTAGTGAATCTCTCAGAAAACACTTCTGTCTGACAAGTTGAAGGTTTTTCCTCATGATTTGACTGTGTGACATCTGCTGTGTCAGTCTTGCTGCAGGTAACATCTGAGCGAATCTCGATATCATGCTCTGGATCCACTAATTTAAAGTCCTCAGTTGAAGTACTGAGCGAACTGTGCGGTCCAAGAATCCAGCTTGAATCTTGAAGAGTAGAAGGGTGCACAGGACTGGTAGCAACATCAGCTGGATTAAGCTCGGACTGAACAAACCTCCATTGGGAAGGATGATTAAACAGACGAATGCATGCTACTCTGTGCCCAACATAAACATAGAATCTGCGACTTTCATTCGAGATATAGCCTAGCACTATCTGACTGTCTGGAAAGAAACGAAAGTCCTGCGACGGAATGTTCAGCTGATCTCTCACAAACTCGGCAACTTCTGTAGCTAATACGGCCGCACACAGCTCGAGCCGTGGAATAGTATGCCCATGGACTGGGGCAACCTTGGCCTTCCCAAGCAGGAAACTGGTACTAAACATGTCATTGTCCTGAAGTTTAGATACGCCACTGCGGCAATAATGTCTTTTGACGCATCACAAAATACAAGAACTTCACGTCTTGTTGAGTTAACGAATGAACTGTTATAACTCCTTTGCACACAAAAGTTTTCCAGTTGACTCAGAGAATCGACCCATGCTGACCACTCATCATGTAAAAACGCGGGTAACGGCTCATCCCAGTCTGTATTCATTGTTACGGACGTCATCTCGCGTAACAATAGCTTCCCTCTGATAACCACAGGTTGAGCGAATCCAATAGGGTCATACACACTGTTTATGGTAGATAACAGTCCACGTCTTGTGTAGGCTTTCTCCACTGGGTTAACCTTAAATGTAAATTTGTCCATCTCTGTGTTCCATAACAATCCTAAACTTCGTTGTGTTGGGAGGGCAGTTGATCCAAAGTCGAGATCTTTCAAGTTCTTGGCCAGGTCATCTGGGGCGAATGAATCTAATACTTTCCTACTGTTGGAGGAAAATTTGTGGAGTCTAATGTTTCCACCATCTTGTAAGGCTTTCTTGGTCCGATGCACAAGACTTATGGCCTCCTCTTCTGTTGTACTGGACAAAAGACCATCATCAACGTAGAAGTTGTTACACACCAAATCCCTTATATCTTCTGCCGATCCCTCGACTACTTTCCTGAGACCAAATGTTGCAACTGCCGGCGAAGGACTGTTGCCAAATACATGAACAGTCATCTGAAAGTCAACTAATGGCTGATTCAAGTCATTGTCCAAGTGCCATAGAAAGCACAGGTAACGATGCTGGTCTTCAGGAACTTTGAAATTGTGAAACATCTGCTCAACGTCCATGGTGACTGCTATCTTTTCTCTGCGGAATCTAAGCAAAACACCAAGCAGGCTGTTACACAGGTCCGGACCTTGTAAGTAAGACACTATTCAAGGAAACGTCCTGGAACTTGGCGGATAAGTCAAACACTATGCGCACGTTGTCTGGCTTCTTGGGATGATACACTGCAAACATAGGTAAGTACCATCGCTCCAATGACAGGGGTAACTCACGTGCTAACTCAGCATGATGATTCATGAATAACCTCTCCATGAATTCTCTAACTTGTTCCCGTTTAAGGTGGTTACATCTCAAGCTGATGTCTAATGATCTGGCTCTTCTAAGGGCAAGTGACTTGTTATCTGGTGGGACTGGTCTACATTCACAGAAAGGTAACGGTGCTTGCCACTGACCATCGGAGGTTCTCTTGAAACTAGTATCCATGAGGTCTAGGAACTTACGATCTTCGATCGACAACCCTGGTTTCTCATCCCCTGGTAAGGTTGGAAGATAGGCTCCTCTTCCACAAGGAATTCATTTCCACAGGGCAGTAAATAAGTGGGTCTTCCATTCATTAGAACTAGAGTCTTACTTACACTAATCACCTCTGGTTGATGCACTTTGCCCAAACAAACATCTCCGATGATAACCCAGCCTAGGGGTAACTTCTGGCCATAAGGAAGTCCCTCTTCTCCAACACGTTGATCCAGCACATGGTGTGCGGTAACCAGGTCCCTTCCAATCAGGAGTTCCTACTGTCTTTCAGAGCAGCTTCTGGTCTAATTAGTTCAGCCTCCTCAGCTGCATACTTCAACCGAGCCTTCGCTTTCTCAACATTGGCAGAATGTTGCATCCAGACAACGGTGAGGGAACTAATGACGGTGCCTTGGATGACTCCATCTTCGGCAGTGCGGACTGTAACAGTTCGATAAAAGCAGTAGTCTTGGCATGTAAAGATGCTCGAATTAGTCTGTGTGAAGACTGTTCATTTGCACTTTCTACACTTCTGTGACCTTTCAAAAATGCTTCATAACTGTTACTAAGAACTTCATCATTTTCCAAATGTTTCTGTACACTGTCAATAATCTGTTGACTCTGTGCGAGCTCTACACCATGTTCTGACTCAGAAATAATATGATCAATGTCTCTTTTAATCATGGATAGCTTTGATGTAAAGCTTAAAACACTTTCCTCAAACTGGTGGGATCCTTGTGCTGTCATCTTCCTAGACTGACGAAGCTCCATACAAATGGCCAGGAATTAAGAATTTTTCACTGTACCGTTTATTGGCCAAACCTCGTGAGAGGGTGAAAAACTACAAATTACAAAAGCACAATAAGAATTTGACAGAATATCAAAATAGAGAAATAATTATACAAAATTAGATGTGTTACTTTAAATGTAAGCTAAGCAGGCCTATGCCTATGGCAGACCGAAAAAGCGCGTTTACACAAACATTGTAATTGCAGAATTTAAACATAATAGGTAATAATGCATAATACTATAAGATACAAATGATCAAGTTAGATACAAATTCAGGTAAAACAATACAAAACTTACTTCTTAGGGAGGCCAACTACGCCAGATTTAAGAGGAAAATTGAGAGGCAAACCGCATGGCCGCCATAATTAGAATAAACAGAATATCGAACCCGATCGAAATAAAATATACAATACGTTTACGGCACACCAGGACTGGGTTGAAAGGGGATGGAGAGTGATGGAATGGCCCGGCTTCCTCAGGCAGGGTCTCCTGTGTCTGCTCAACAACATTACACGTCTTCCTCTTTGCCTCCCTGTGGGTTGCCGAGTCCTTCCTGTTCAGAGGTACGTAGTCAGGCATAGTGAACTTATAAGGATGGTCATATTTCTGGAGGTTGTGTTCGTCGCATATGGATCAAAGATATTGACAGTAACAAAGTTTCATAATAACAAGTATTCGATATAAATACTATAATAAAATTATCGCCATCCCGATTTTTAATACATTTTAAATTACAAAATTGCGTACCTTACACCTAACTGTTCTGCGTAGTCAATCACTTGTTGTATTTTCAGGACTTGTTCAAAGAATAGGCATGGTATCTCGGATGTCCAAAAAAAAGTTAGAATCTCAGAGAGATGTAGAGCGATTTATGCAAACACAAAATTCATAGCACTAAAAACAAGAGGCCCACGGGCCTTATAGGTCACCTGAGCATTATGCAACAACCTTCCAGTTACAGTGTATTGAATTTGATTCAATAACATGTTTTAAGCCAGATGCTATATGGCATTCACAATTTTGAAAGAGCACCATTGATCATCATAACAATAAACTTAGCAGTCGCTTAGCTTGGTTACTGAATACCCATATGCAGGGTAGGGGAACAAAAATGCACTCCAACTAATCAGTAATCAAGGAATTAACATATTTTCACTATATAATCAATAAAGCCCCCCCCACACCAGAACCCTTGACCCTGGGGCTATAAAATTCACAATCTTAGTTGAGGAACACTTGCTTATCATCACTATGTACTTAGTTAGTTTATTTGATACCTAGGAGCAGAGAAGAAGATTTTCAAAGAATTCATGTATTTTCACTTTATAAACAATAAAGCCCCCCCCCCCCCCACCAGAACCATTGATGCTGGGGCCATAAAATTCACAATTTTTGTAGAGGCTTTCTTGCTCATTATAACTATGCACTTAGTTAGTTTATTTAATACCTAGGAGCAGAGAAGAAGATTTTCAAAGAATTCATGTATTTTCACTATATAATCAATAGAGCCCCTCCCCCCCCCCCCCCAACACAAGAACCCTTGACCCTGGGGCATAAAATTCACAATTTTGGTAGAGGCACTCTTGCTCATCATAACTATGCACTTAGTTAGTTTATTTAGTATCTAGGAGCAGAGAAGAAGATTTTCAAAGAATTCATGTATTTTCACTATATAATCAATAGAGCCCCCCCCCCAACACCAGAACCCTTGACCCTGGGACCATAAAATTAACAATTTTTGTAAAGGCACTCTTGCTTATCATAACTATGCACTTAGTTAGTTTATTTAATACCTAGGAGCAGAGAAGAAGATTTTCAAAGAATTCATGTAATTTCACTGTATAATCAATAACCCCCCCCCAACACCAGAACCCTTGACCCTGGGGCCATAAAATTCACAATTTTGGTAGAGGCACTCTTGCTCATCATAACTATTTACTTACTTGGTTTATTTAATACCCAGGGGCAGAGAAGAAGATTTTCAAAGAAATCATGTATTTTTACTATATAATCAATAGAGCCCCTCCCCCCAACACCAGAACCCCTGACCCTGGGGCCATAAAATTCACAAATTTGGTTGAGGCACTCTTTCTCATCATAACTATGTACTTTGTTGGTTTATTTAATACCCAGGAGCAGAGAAGAAGATTTTCAAAGAAATAATGCATTTTCACTATATACTTATGTAGCCCCGCCCTAGCACTAGAACCCCTGACCCCAGGGCCATGAATTTCACAATTTTGGTAGAGGACTCATTGCTGATTACAATCATGCAAAGAGTTTGACTGCTTGATGTCCAGGAGTAAAGAAGATTTTTAAAGATTGCATTAATTTTAGTGGTTTTTGCCCCACCCCTCAGGCCCCAGGGGGGCAGGGATCACAAAATTCACAATTTGTGTTCCCCTTCACCGATAGATGCTTTGTGCCAAATTTGGTTGAAATTGGTTCAGTGGTTGCAGAGAAGAAGCTGAAAATGTTCAAATGTTAACACACGACGGACGACGACGGACGAAAACGGATAGCAATAGGTCACCTGAGTTTACTCAGGTGACCTAAAAATGTGTAATAATGTAAACATTCTTTACTAAATGAGCAATCATTAAAACTTTTATATTTTGTTGTGCTGAACATTAAAAAAACATGTAATAAAGGAGTTTTATGGCATAGATTGTGACTGGATTGAATGACTGGTACATGTATCATACTGATCTTTCGTGTATCTATAGGATTTTTAGCAACTGTTCAAGAAGCTCTTTCATCTGAGATCCCTTCGATGTTTGTTCTTCAACGATTTGGTTCTGGGTTTTGTTTGTAGTTGATGATTATTTTGGTGGAATCGTTCTTTAATGTATTGGAACTGTTGCCATTCATGGTTCGCGTGCCATTGGGTAATGTGGTGATATAGTTTTCTCTGTTGATAATGACTTTGACTATTTTGGTGATGTTCTCTTTTGTGGTACAGATGCTTTTTGTGATTCAGGCCTTTGGTGTTGGCTGTATGGCTTCATACCCAAATGTGGATAAAGGTGTAGTTATATCATGACGATCAGATTTTTTCTTCCTACTTTACTAAAATGCATCCCATCCCTTGTGTAGTTTTGAGGGTTTTGTTCATTTTGAGGAAGTTTACACCATTTTCCTCGCATAACTCCTTTAGTTTCCTGTTGGTCTCTGCGACTTTTTGGATGTATCTTTCAAATATGGGTAAAATGTGAAAGACACATTTTTTTTGATTTTTCATAATCATTTCTGTAAATCTTAGCGAGACTTCTTCTGGGTTTTCGATCAACAGGTCATTACATCCAACTCCTTTTTTTTTTTTTCAAGATACAAGATATTTATTGTATTAATTAAGTATTGCAGGCCACCGGCCCAAAGTACAATTATCATGGTTTACAATGTTAAATTTACAATTTCAGATCAGGCATTAAATATACATTATGGAAAAAAAATATGAACTATGATTATATACCGGGGGTATTATCACGCATTAAATTCTCAATGAACTTTTTCCTCTCTTTAAAAGCTAAAAAAGAAAATTTTGCCATATCATTTAACACTGCATCATTTCCATATATAAACATATTCATAGTGTTTTTATATAAGAGGCCCACGGGCCTTATAGGTCACCTGAGCATTATGCAACAACTTTCCAGTTATTGAATTTGATTCATGTTTTAAGCCAGATGCTATATGGCATTCACAATTTTGAAAGAGGCACCATTGATATACTTAGCAGTTGCTTAGCTTGGTTACTGAATACCCATACCCAGGGTAGGGGAACAATATTGCATTCCAACTAATCAGTAATATTCAGCAATAATCAGTAGTGCCCCTAACACTGTCACTGTGACATAAACCCCTGACCCTAGGTCCACACACTGCACAAATTTTAAAAAGGCACCCTTAAAATTGCCTATCAAAAAATAAATAAATGTTTTATAAATATAAAGGAGCAGATTTCAAACAATTAATTCATTTTCAGTATATTAGTAGAGCCCCCCCCCACCCTGGGGCCTTGAATTCACAATTCTGCAAGATTACGGTCCTTGCTCATCATAACTATTTAGGTAGTTCACCTGCTTCATACCCAGAGACAGAGAAGAAAATTTTCAAAGATTTAATGTATTTTCACTATATAATCAATAGAGCCCCACCCTAACACCTGACCCTGGGGCCATAAAATTCATAATTTTAGAAGAGGCATTCTTGCTCATCATAACTATGTACTTAGTTGGTTTATTTAATACCTAGGAGCAGAGAAGAAGATTTTCAAAGAATTCATGAATTTTCACTATATAATCAATAGAGCCCCCCCCCCCAACACAAGAACCCTTGACCCTGGGGCCATAAAATTCACAATTTTGGTTGAGGCACTCTTGCTCATCATAACTATGCACTTAGTTAGTTTATTTAATACCTAGGAGCAGAGGAGAAGATTTTCAAAGAATTTATGCATTTTCACTATAAAATCAATAGAGAACCCCCCCCCCCCCCACCCCAACACAAGAACCCTTGATCCTGGGGCCATAAAATTCACAATTTTTGGTTGAGGCACTCTTGCTCATCATAACTATGCACTAAGTTAGTTTATTTAATACCTAGGAGCAGAGAAGAAGATTTTCAAAGAATTCATGCATTTTCACTATATAATCAATAGTGCCCCCCCCCCCCCCCCCAACACCAGAACCCTTGACCCTGGGACCATAAAATTCACAATTTTGGTAGAGGCACTCTTGCTCATCATAACTATGCACTTAGTTAGTTTATTTGATACCTAGGAGCAGAGAAGAAGATTTTCAAAGAATTCAGGTATTTTCACTATATAATCAATAGAGCCCCCCCCCCCACCAGAACCCTTGACCCTGGGGCCATAAAATTCACAATTTTGGTTGAGGTACTCTTGCTCATCATAACTATGCACTTAGTTAGTTTATTTAATACAAAGGGGCAGAGAAGAAGATTTTCAAAGAAATCATGTATTTTCACTATATATAATCAATAGAGCCCCACCCTAACACCAGAACCCCTGACCCTGGGGCCATAAAATTCACAATTTTGGTAGAGGCACTCTTGCTCATCATAACTATGTACTTAGTTGGTTTATTTAATGCCCAGGAGCAGAGAGAAGATTTTCAAAGAAATAATGCATTTTCACTATATACTTATTTAGCCCCGCCCTAGCACTAGAACCCCTGACCCTGGGGCCATAAAATTCACAATTTTGGTAGAGGACTCAATGCTGATTACAATCATACAAACAGTTTGACTGCTTGATGTCCAGGAGTAAAGAAGAAGATTTTTAAAGATTGCATTAATTTTAGTGGTTTTGGTCCCACCCCTCAGGCCCCAGGGGGACAGGGATCATGAAATTCACAATTTTTGTTCCCCTTCACCCATAGATGCTTTGTGCCAAATTTGGGGGACATTGGTTCAGTGGTTGCAGAGAAGAAGCTGAAAATGTTCAAATGTTAACACACGACGGACGACGCACGACGGACGACGACGGACGAAAACGGATAGCAATAGGTCACCTGAGTTTACTCAGGTGACCTAAAAATCTTAAGTGTTTCAAAATATTACAGTTTACTCTAATATCCATATATAATTCACAATTTTCTACAAAGTGACTTTCATTTTCAATAACATTTTTATTTGCTATTTGACAGAAGAGACAAAACCTATTTTCTCTAGGAATACCTTTAAATCGACCATGTTCAATTTCCAAACAATGACTAGAGGTTCTTAATTTACAAAGTGATTCTCTAAAAGATACATTGTTTATAACATCTAGATACCTTTCTGGTTCAAAAAGAATTTTGAATTTACAATAAAAATCCAATTTACTATAAGAGCTCAATGAGGAGTGCCATTCTTGCATATAGTTATCCTGGACTCTTTGTACAAACTCTTTTAAAAATAATACATTATCCCCTACACCTTGATAAATCCATACATAGTGGAATCCATATCTAAATAACATTGACTTCACCTCTGATGCCCAGTTACCTCTAATTCTACCTACATTATTTAACTGAAGTAATAATAAGTAACATCTTTTTGGGGTATCTATCATCTTCCATATAAAGTATCTTTAACCAATAAATTTCTTAAAGTACTGTTCCATAAGAGGATATCTCCCTAATTGTCATCTCTCACGAGAGATGACACATTAAGTTTGATTTCCGGATGTGAGGTCCCAGTGTAAGCAGCCATTAAAACTCGGTAAGCCTCGGATGATTACGCTCGTGCGGGGCAAGAACTATCCAAGGAGCACCGAGTGGTCACTTTGATGATGATGCGATTTTCTAAATATAGAGCGGTTAACAATGAGCGATCCAAACATTGAAAAAGAAAAAGGGCTGCACAGGAATCACAGAGGGCCAGACACACAAAATCGCCTGCTGTTTTTTTGCATGGTTTCAACATATATGTACTTATTGAATCATCTACATGTTTACATGTAGGCTACTGCATAAATGATCTATGGTCTGCACCAGATGGAATATTCTAACTAGGTCAGCGCGTTGAATCACAAATGATCTGCTGAGGCGTGGATCCAAGAATTAACAGAAAAACAACATCAAAGTTAATACATTTACATTTAGTACTATAAACTGCTATCAATTGATGTCGAAAACTTTTTTATAATTGTCATTCTATAATTTATTGCCATTTTTTTTACAAAAAAAATACATGTATGGGTATAAGAAGAGACAAGAATATATTTGAAAAACTACAAGCATTGGAAGAAAACTCACAAAGATTATGATCGAGTATTTTCTTGAATGTTTACAGTTTCCTTTTTAATCATATACCCCGGTATAATAAAAGAACTTGCAATCATTTTTTTATACAATTTTCAATTGTATTAATAGCAAAAAAGTAATCAAATCACCTTTTCTATTTTATTGAAATGAAGCCAAAATTAAATTATATTCCTAAAACAGCCGTAAATTCAGGGTTGGCAAATTGGGATTTTTTCCAGATAATTCGTGAATGCTTAATTTTAGCTGATACCTTTTAAATTTTACTATCGTATTGCGCTAAGCGGAACTTGGTTAGCTGTTGTTGCTATCTTGAGTGTGTTTTTAAATAAATTAACAAATACAAACGCATCTAACATTCTTTTAGTTATAATAATATTATGTGATTTTAAAAAAAAAAATCTCAGAAAATATGAATTGCTCATTGATTCTATCTGAATAGTACGAAGGTATGAAATGAATGGCCAATTCATTCTATCCTTTATGTTTAACGTATTTTAAATTGACATCCAAATTTTCTTTTAAAAATGTAATTATTCCAAAGTTAGATACATGCCTATATGAAGATTATAATCCTTTCACATACTAAAGTATGAGAATACGTTTCAATCAAACGTGTTCCAAAATTAGTAGTTTTAGGATTTTCCATATAAAAGAGTTTTCTAAACACGATTTATATATAGTTCAGTGTGAAATGCTTAAGCATGAATCGTGATATTATTTAGAAAATTTCAGAAAAATATATTTTCTTCAAATCTGAGTCCCAGCCCGGCCCTTTAACCTTTCACTGTTGTAAATGCATGTTCACTGCAAGTCATCTCCCTTATCCATACTTTTTCTTTTAGTATAGTCTTGTCTTCTCTAAATAAATGGTTTTTCAGAAAAAATAAAAAACTTTAAACCTTTCTTTCCCATCTGCAACATACGATTTTGGAGTTTGAAAGCTACCCCTTTTCCTGTTCAATATCTAATTACCATTCCCCTAAAAATAATAATAAAAATATTCTGTCTTTAATAGAAAAATGTTACATTCCGCTGTTTATTCTTTGACACAGATGGAGCCAAAGAGATGACATTTAAGGCTTTCTGGAAAGCCAAACTTGTTCTCCTAGTACAACTATTTCAGGTGTATTGTTCTTTAGTCTTAAAACTCTGCTACAAAACTTTGTATGTATACATTCAATACATTTAGATAACTCATACCCCCATATTTCAGCACCATAAGTCAAAATAGGTACAATCATTCTATCAAAAATGCAAAAGATTTGTTTATATGATGCATTGTACATCTTCATGAATTTATATACAATAAACAATGCTTTTTCTGCTGACACACACAGAGACTTCTTTGTCAATTCCCATGACATTGTACTTGTAAAATATAACCCTAGGTATTTGTAAAATGATACAATTTCAATTTCTCTTCCATCAAAAAACCATTTCTCTGTACTTTTTGTTATACCCCCACGTCTAAACACCATGATCTTTGATTTTTGTAAATTAATTTTCATGCCATATTTGAAGCAAAATTTTTCTAACGCTTTAATTTGATTTTGTAAGTTGATAACAGTATCTGCAAAGTTAACTACATCATCAGCAAAAAGTAACTGCATAATATTAGTATATGTCTCATCAATATATATGCCTTTACATTCCATTGATTCTAATAATTCTGTAAGTTCCCCAATAAACATGATAAATAATAAAGGACTTAACATACAACCCTGTCTTGTACCTATATTACACTGAAAAAAGTCTGAAATAAGATTTTGATTTCTTATACATGATGTTAATTGGGAATACATTGACTTTAAAAGCAATAAAATATTTGTACTGACTCCTTTCTTGAATAGTGTATACAATAAAATAT
>NW_026923138.1:0-21573 GCF_032062105.1 Saccostrea cuccullata
GATATTTTCTGTCGATGCATGCATTGTTTTAATGTGATTTAAATGAGTAAATACTCCATTTCTTTTAATTGAAAATAGAAATAAAATAAATTCTTTTAACATTGTACCACGCCCATGTGATAGCAACACGTACCGCAGTTAAGGTAATGAATGTTTACTGATATGCGGGAGTACTCATGTCTTTCCGTGCTTGACTAACCAAAAAGTCAAACACGGGTGCGGATAAAAAAACCAAAATGTAACATTTATGTATTTTACTGACAAGTGCAAGCGCTAAAATTTATTTGCGCCAATGCATTCCCACTTGCGTTTGCGCTAAAATACGTATGCGCCAAATTTTCTCGTTTTACAGTACATGGTTTATGTGCTGGCTTAATATCATTGCAAATGATGCAAATGATAAATTTTTCTAGAATATAAAGAAATCGTAAACCTTCAGTGATGTTTAAAAGTGTGTTCATCCTTATTAATCTTTACAAATATTTTCACTTTAAATTCCATTCTTATAAAAATTTGAATACAATTAAAATTAAAAATACGCGGTGAAAGTAATTCATTTTGTTCTTTTGAACATGACCATAGTTGTCATTTTCAAATTCTTTGACAAAAGTGTGTTTGTATCATCTGTCCTTAATACTTTCTTTATTTTCTTTTTCATAATGTTGATTAAAACAAGTATAACGTCTCATATTTCCGGAGAATAGAATAACTTTACAAAGTCACAAGATCGATAAAGTGCATTCTCCTGTATATTAAATAACAAAAAAGGTAGTCGAATAAAGCTAAAGATTTTCTTTTCAGTACACATGGACCGAAATAGTTAAATAGCCCAGCTCAGATAACATTCCGCCGACGGTAATCGTTAGCATAAAACGCATAAGGAGTCTCAGGTAAGACAATGCACTTCAGTTAATTTCTTACATGCTTTTTTATTGAATTGCAACATCTAAAAACAAAAAAAAAATTCTTCTTTTAATTAGCAATGTCAGTTAATGTAATTTGCAGAATCCAAAAAAATATATATATTTAGGGTCTTCTTTGCATTAGACAATAGTTTGCAACTTGGGAATTCTGTAGCACAATAAAAAATTCAGTCGGGCGCCTTTAAGCAATGTCCGTTTTATCTAGCTGGAATATTTATAAATTTACTTGAATTTGTGATGTCATTCAAATGATGCAAAAATTATGAAAAGTATCTGCTTGCTGTACATTTCACGGTTAAATGCACCTGACCTCATTTGATGAAACAATGGAAAATAAATATATTTATACTTTATACATTATCCCATTCTCTCTCTCTATATATATAAATATAAAGAGAGGGAGAAGGTGTTCATATGTTTCATGATACTCGATTACTTTTAGATTTATTTCTCTTCTTTTAGTTTCGTTTTTCCATGTTTTTTTTTATTCCATGAAAACTTATAAATAGAATAGATAGAAATCTATTTATGGAAACATCAAAATGTCTGCGATAGGCCGGATAAGGCATATTGTTGTAAGATAAATAATTATACTCTTATTTGACTTTTTGATAGGACAAAATTTCAGTTTCAATACGAATATACTAAGTCTACATAATAGTCTAATACGAGTACATCAAATCGTAACTTTGTTCATAAAAAACTCAAAAACTTCATGTGCAAAGCTCTATGTGTTGTATTTCAATGTAATTTTTTTTAGCTGAAATGAAGATGCAATTCATGGTGCTTCTTGTCATTTTCTTAGAAACAGCAGTAAGTAAATAAAATTTTGTAAAATATCAATTTAATTTTTTTTTACATCAATTGTAGCTTTTTATTTCATTTTTCTTGTGCAAATTAATGTCTTTTAAGAATTAAAGATATACATGTAGATGATTTCATCTTTTCTTGTAATAAAGTAATGTATGTTTTATTTGCTCGTACATCATTCAAAGAAGTTTATATGTATTTATGTCTATTCGTACTAATAGGAGATAAAACTCGTAAAAACAACATGTCCAGCTTCGGTTCCAACAATTCGATATGTATCGTCCTGTCCCAGTAATGAAGAGGCATGGAAAATAGCCGAATCAAAAAAGAATTGCAAAAGTTTAGCTGATATTCAGAAATGTGTTGCAGATCCCTCTAAATTTAAGTATCACTGTCTTGTGAACAGCTATTTGAATGCAACTTTAGAAGTGTGTGCACCAATCCGGTTTGCCTCAGGTAATTATCAATAATAATAATAATAATAATGATAAATTCTAGATTTTGTTCAAAAGATGTGATGAATGATATTTAATACAACTGTATTGTAAATAAATTCATTCTTAATAGGTTACTGTGCCGATTTCAATACCCTGCAAATAAAAGTGACGGAAAATTATAATATTGACTGTACAAAGCTAAATCCCGCATGTCCTCAAAGATATGTATCTACAGATATATATAAATGTAAGTTTCTTTGACCAAACAAATTATGCAAATGTCTCAATTAAAATAGCTAACAAAATGAATATTATATTTGTTATTTTAAGACCCATCCTGCTACAAACTGAATGAAAATCATGACAAACTGCAAATTCCACTCAATCAGCTAATACAGCACAGTGACAGACTTTTCAACAACAACGTTTGTACACAACACAAAGGGAAAAACGAGGTTTGTATCATAAGTATTGTAAATGGTAAAGATTGAAGCACACTTCTCAACATTATAGTCACAAATAAGTCCTTTGGATATAAGTTTGTTCTAAAATCTAAAAAGAACAAACTCTACATTAAGAGAAATTAGCTTAGTGTAATTTATTTTTTAAAAATTAAGCCATCCATTTACTAGATATTTTAACATTGTCAATACACTTTTAAAATATAGTAAAGTATTTTAAAATACTCCTGCATTTAGTTTTGTCCAGTTTTTTAAAAAAGAGGGGTAAACTTCTAACTGCAAATAATTACTATTTGGCCAGTTTTTTTTTAACTTATTCCAAATAAAATATCCTGGCCTTCACGAAAATGGCGTTAAAAAGGTCAAAATGGCGATTCAAAATGGCAGACATAAAATTTTTTCTAATGTTCTCTTAATGTCGTTCAAAAAAGAGAAACATTGTGTGAATATCTCACGGTGTGTAATGCAACTATGCGAATGATAATAAATTGTTTATATTATTACTTCAATTTAAGAAAATTTAAATTAATTTTTTTTGATTTATTTGTTTTTGTTTCTGTATTCTGCTTTGTTCAGGATTTTACATTTGCAAATATCCATACACTGCAGTTTTGGGATTTTTTGCATCTCACTATTCGACAACTGAATGATGGTGCAGTTTTTAAGATATAAGTAAAAATGGCGATTCAAAACGGCCGGTAATCATTTTTTTTCAAATTATTTCTTAGTGTTTAAGTAGGAGAAATTTTAAAGGATAAGTGGATTTTCAGAGCTTGGTAAAAGAGGGTAAAATTGGGGCCTTTTTTCTTTTTTGGAAAATTTGTGGTTTTTTTAAAATGTGTTTATTCGCTCAAAATGGCTTTTTTCAAAATGACAAACACTCGAATTTCTTTAAATTTATATACTCACACTTCTTAATTCTGAGTCGTTTTGCAGAAATGAATTTATTATAATTTGTTTTTTTTAATTAATGAAATTATTTAAATTTTCCATTTTAGTTTGAGGAAATTGTTGTTAATGACGTATGATTTTTATGTCTTTGTTTAATTACTTTTATTTTAAGATAAACTTCTGAATTTTTTCCCCCTAATCATCTTCCTATTCTACAAGTGCATGATGGTGCATCTGTAATTTACAATTCAAATTTTCGGAAGAATCTCTGCAGTGACCCATTCATAAGTTTGCAGCAAAGAACCAAGAACATCTATCACATCTGTTCGCTCAAAGTAATGTGAGGCTATCACTACACATGCCGAATTTTTAAAACCCAAAACCCTGGCCTTGCTTTGCATGCATATATAAAGAATGTGAAGCGTAATTTCTATTGAATAATTTTTTATGCATAAAAGTGGACACTGAGTATTTGTTGTGCAACTTAAAAATATGTTTTTTGAAATCAGTTAATTTTCTTTCCCCCAGTTTTCTATTGGCATGTACTACAATGAGTGAATTATATTCAATATACATGTATATATTTTCTGAAGCTCTGGAAAATACAGATTTATCGTTGGAACAATCGCAGGATTTAAAAAGGTTCCATTCACATTAGACAGTTGTCTACCTCTAAAAGAATAAGCAATAGTAAATCAATGTATGACATGCTGGTATGATAGCCAGAGGTGCTAGAGGGTACTAAAAAAGTACTAGAGCACTGCTTGGAGTTCAAAAGACTGCTTCTTCACTCAGCGAAGAATTACTAAAGCAATATCACCACATTTCAATCTATCTTCAACCACCCAAAAAAATTTTCCCCTCCCTCCCTTCCAAAAACAGCGAGCACTAACAATGTTTTTAATAATGGTATATAGGAGGAGACGGGATATATTTTTTTTAGGTAAATCAAAGCTAAAAGCCAGAGGAATTTCTCTTGGGCCCTTTTCTTTTGATTTTAAAGCCGATTATATTGATTAATTCATTTTATGAGCAAACAAAAACATATTAGCAAAGTTTTATTTTTTTTGGAAATAGTTCAAAAAAAAAAATATTTGGGGAGTTTCCAAATGTTTTCCTCATATTTACCGTGTTCCAAAGCCTTTAAATCCCTTCCACCAAAAAAACCCCTGATTCGCTGTCATTATGAATTTGGGACTTCCCCCGTCCCCCAAATCCCCATCAATACACTGATAAATATGTTGTTAGGTTTCATGGGGCCCCCTTTTTACAAGATTTTGAAATTAGCACTTGTAAGAATTGTATTATCCCCCTAAAATCATTCCCCGCTTTAAATGCTATATGTTTCAGTCTGTCTACGGAAGTTTTGGGCTTTTTAACACTTAAAGTACAACACCTTTAGGTCATATGTAAAAAGTATATATTTTGTGTCCCAAAACCGTGTACAAAAAGAGAAAATTCTTGATTTTAAAGTATTTTGTGACCGTTTAGATTCGTTGTCTTTTGGGGTAGGGAAAAGGGCATTCTAGCTATCCCTAGCTCTCTTTTTGGGTTTTGGTCTATCATTTTATAAATCCTAAGTTTTGTTGCACAAACCTTTTTCCCCATGAACATAAAACATTTAATTTTTCTAAATGGGCTAAAAATACTATTAGAATTTCCAACAACTGATATGATTTTAATTAGCAACCATTGAACTACAAAGCTCACTCTTCTTTATGCTCGGGGGAAAACGACTTTCATGTAAGTGGCATATTGTCCTTTAAACAGTAATTATTGTATATTGTTATACCTTTAGAAATTTGTTCCTATACAATTCTATCCGAAAAAAAGTCTAAAATATTTAATGTTTTTGAGCGGGCATAAAAAAATCGATGTTGGACCGCTGAGTGAGATGTTGGACCGCTTACGTCACAGAATGGGCGGTGCTTAATCTCATTTTCATTCGCTGGTGTTAAACATGGAAAGATTTGATGTTACATCACGGAATAAAGTACAAAATACATGTAAATTAAAAAATATAAAATAAAATAAAATGAAAGGTATAACAAAACATTTATTACTTTAAAATTTTCCGGGGAAAAAGAGTTTTGTCGGGCCCCCGAAAAACGCCCCGCCTTCGGCCTACGGCCTCGGCAGACATTTTGGTTTTTGGTTTAAAAGAAACGCATGTTGCCCTTGAACTCGTCAATAAATGTATATTATTAACTTTTTTACATAGAAAAACACAGGTGAGACAGGTAATAATTAAAAATGATTTCGGAATTATCGACAAAAGTAATTATATAAAGACATGCAGTAAAAACAATATCCTCCAACTTTAATTGAACATTAGAACATTATTCTATCAATTAAAAAAGATGTAATAAATTTATTCTCTTCCCAAAAAGACTCAGAATTAAGAAGGGAATATTTAAGGAATTCGTCATTTTTGAACCGCCATTTTGAGCTAATTAACACACATAAAATTTAAACGATCGAATTTCTCGAATAAAAGTGATAATATTAGTGCTCTATTGTCATTTTAGTTGTTGTACTACGCTCAGTAAGATATTCATAAATCCTTTTCCCATTTGAACATTAAGAAATAATTTGAAAAAAATGAATATTCGCCGTTTTGAATGCCCTTTTGACTTATAACTAAAAGCTGCACCATCATTCAGTTGTCGAATAGTGAGATGCAGAGGGGAAAAAAACAATTCTGCAGTGTATGGATTTTTGCAAATGTAAAATCCTGAACAAAGCAGAATACTGAAACAATAGACAAATAAATCAGAGAAAATTACATTCGAATTAAATGTAGAAACGACTAAATTTTCTGAGTTAAAGTAATAACATTACCAATCTATTATAATGGGTTTATAGTTGCATTACACACTGTGAGATAATCACACATTACATGTATATTTTTGTTTTAATGTTTTGAAAAGAACTTGAAAAATTTGACGCCATTTTCATGAAGGCCAGCATATTTTCGGATTCAGCATAATCAAATAGGTTAATAAACTTCGCTGGACCAAATAATGATTATTTGCCGTTAGAAGTATTTTCCTATAAATCTAAACCGGGTAATTTAAATGTTTTATGTAAAAATGATGTGTTTATTTCAGGTCCTTTTACATTGCTGTAGTTGTTTTGGGGGTTCTGTTTTTATTGCTTTTTTCATCGGTGTTTCTCTTGCTGTCTACAAATTTCGCAAAAAATTCATATGTAAAAAATTGGGAAAAAAAATTCGCAGAAAAAAATATTTAAAAAATCATGAAATATGTCGGTATAGTTTTTAATTTAACTTCACCCAATATGCAATACTTGTTCTTTTTTAAACTTTATTTTAAAGGGCGTTAACCCCCACCCTCAAAATTGCTGAAGAAAAAAAATAACTACAACTAATAAAATATATTTTTTTCATTCCATGGCTTCATATATTGTATAATATCATAATACTACATACACTTTTTAAACAATTTACAGTCCACCGAATGTCAAAGAACCCTTTAGATGATACAGGTGAGCCGATTTAAGTAAATGCTGCTTTAATTGTTGTCTAACGCATGGCTTTCGCTTTGGGCCATATGAGACATATGTCCTGGAGATAACAAAATTTTTGTCTTGAACCTTATTTATTAATCCCCTACCGGTGAAACCGGAGAGGACCATATGTTTCCTCTGCGTCTGTCCGTCCGACCGTCTGTATTTCCGTCTGTCCGTCTAGCTGTACGTCCCCGTTGTCTGTCAGTCTGTTGCACATGGTTTTCCGCACTTTTTTCCTAAACACTGACAGATATTGAGCTGATTTTTGGTACGTTGATGTATCTTGATGGACTACAGATCTAATTTGAATACCGTTCCACTTCAATGATTTTTAATGGAAATACGGCCTCTTCAATGTTTCAGGCATTTCCGCACTTTTTTAAACGCTTGCAGATATTGAGCTGATTTTCAGTATGAGACTCACCCAGCTAAGTTAAGGCTGCCGGTAAAATATCAAACAGTTTAAACTGTAGTTACTTCTCTGAACTACCTAGATATGACGTCATAATAGCTATGACGTCAAGTCACTGCATACTTGTGCTGACATGACGGGGAAAGTGTCATTCATTACATAGCATGTAGATTTAATTTGGAGACTTTTTGTTAAATTCAAATGTACAGTGTAAGGATTGTATTTTAAGCTCAAGTGTGTTGTTATGACTTGAACATTTAAAATTTAAAAATATCCTTATTCCTTGTCCGATATGCACATATTCAAACAGTAGCAAAAAATATGTGTGAAACGCTCCACCTTACACGTCCGTAGACAGAGTTGAAAATTATGAATCGTGTATATATTGGACTGGCACGGGGGATTGTGTGTAGTTTAGCCATTTTTGTATAAATCGCGATAAATTTAAAGAGTGGAAAATACGCAAGTGAGCAAGTTGAATTTCTCGTAAAATATTTTTTTAACGAGTAAAAATTAAACCCGCCCCCAGCACTTTCAATGTCTCAGAGATCACGATGAATTGATCTATGTAACAAACTTTGCACAATATTTTTGTTTTGCACTTGCGCTGAAGCGATTTTTGAGCAACTATTAGGAATTTCATAAATCTCCGTCATGTGTTCAATATAGTCATGTGTCATCACAAAATCTTAAAATAAAACCTGATTATTCTATTATTTTAAGTTGACTACAATTTCAAACAAGGATTACATATCAAAATTAATATCTAGCACAAAGTATAATGTATATTTTCAAAGCATTGTAAGCCTTCGGACAGTCTTATCATTACTGCGTTACCTTCATTATTTATAGACCACGTTTATATTTCGTTCTGTTTAATTGATTTTTAAAGAATTGTGGTATTTTTTAAATTGTATAATAGGGTTCATTATAGGGTTCGTGATGCAAATAAATTTATGTCGTGATGCACTAAATTCATGTTCTAAACGAGATTGTCATGAATTGAAACTTGCTAGATACCTTGATTACGCTTATTATGTTAAGGCAGCATATGGACCAGAATTCGGCACATTAACACTTTTTTATAATTATGTAACTCTAATAAATTGGAAAAGTCAAGCATAAAACTTTTGTGTAATTATGTATTCTATAAATGCATTCATCCTTTGCTACATATTTTTTTTTATTTTTGTCCTTGGTTTCTTTTTTCATTTCATTCACTGTTTATTGTAGATGCCATGGTAAAATTTTTTAATGATGATGCAGAAGAAGCAAAACCAGAAACATACCTCACAGGTTTAGTGTTAAAGTTTAACAACATTCCATTGTTTTAGAAACTGTATCAGTTTTAATATGGGTCAAATTTTATCAAAACGATATGTGCTGCATTTATGAGGATTTGATTTTGCTGTTAAAATGTGCCGTCAAGATCAATTTGTATTTAATTTTAATCTTTATAGTGAGTTTAACTCAAAGAAAGTATTTAATTGATTGAGAAATGATTTCTGTGCAATTGAATGAAAGAATTATAAAATAAATCAATGTTGTATAGGACAATAAAAAAGTAACTTTGCATCAATCTAAGCACATAAATGGTTCTTCCATCCCAACGACAGAAGCATAGTTTTAAAGGTGACCAACAATATTTGGCTCAACAACTCCCCACGTAAAGAATATTCTCCCTTAGATAATAGTATACTATGTATAAATTACCAAATTAGAATGCAAATTTAGTTTGTAACAGGCATCTCTTTAAAAATCAAACAAAACTTCTGTTCAAAACATATTTAATTCATAAATTACTTGTCAATGTTTATACAGAATAATACAAAACAAAAGGTTAATGGTAACATACAAAAACAAAGATTTTCCATGAAAAATGTTTTACGTCTATATCAGATTGATTAAACATAATTTGTTGACAATTAAACTACCTATTTTCTTTCATTATAGATATCCTAGAGGATAATATTGAAGAAAAGGGGTTTGAGCAGGGGGAAGATGATGTTGGGAACAAATATTACACACTTGTTCCGTGAGTAAAATTACTTTGGGGTTTCCATATTTTTTTCATATTTGTTTTAATTTAATCGAAAATTGTCATCAGAGTTTACGATCTAAGCGTAATAAATGTAAAAAAAAATGTAAAACAATTCTCTTTCTTTAAGGAAAGACAAAAGTGACATAACAGATGAAGAGGAAGGCAAAAATGGTTTGAATTTCATTCACATTAATATGGTGGGGACCCTGAAGTCCGCACATAAAATATATAAGCGAGGTTAAAACGATTGCCATGAGCTTATGTCAAGCTACGCAGAGTTATGTTCAAAATACGATGTAGTAACGATATCGACACATTACTTTTTTATAGTTTACTACAATATTTCTCTATTTTTGTGTGTCTATTACAATACTTCCTGTCAGTATCCACGAAAATGCATCAAATCATGTTTGTCCAAAGAATTATGGTTTCCATCCTTGATATTATCAATTTCAGTTAAGTGTGCAGTTATGCATTACGTCACAACCTATGATGACAGATGCGCTCAAGGTAAATAGTACAACTAAAAGCCTCCAAACCGCAAGTTAACGACTGGGAGTTTCTTCTAACCCCTAATTGGTTGCTCGTGCAACAAACAATTTCCGTGTCCTCTGTTGATAAAATGAGTCGACCAATCACGGGGCAGGGCCTTGAATGGTTTACGTTGGATGCATTTCTTGAAAAAGATTGTTACATAATGCAGAGCGGCACACTTAACTTACGAGTAACTGAAATTAATAATATTGTGTTTTTAACATGTGTTACTTAAAAACACTTTTTATCACTTTAATAAAACAAAGATTGTACCTGCCTTTGATATCGACGATATAGTACCGATATATAAATCATGACTGTAATAAACATATTACATTACCAACCTTTACCCGAAACAAAACATTTTTTTAACATATCTCAAGACTATATCTTCAGTGTTTCTTCATGCAACGCTTGTGTATATTTTCTTTCTGACAGAAAAATTTTCTGTACTCTCGATATCAACGGTATCGTATTGATATCGAATCGTGATTGTTAAAACATATTTAACAACTTTCTTCCCTAACCCAACATCTTACTCTGAACCTAATCCAAAAAATACTAGAGTTACAATCCCTAACCCTTTTTATTCATAAATTATTTTCATATTCATACCAATAATGAATCAATTTTGACTTCGTAAATTTATGTTATACTTCATTGTGAAAATAAATTGTACATATAGGATCAATATCGATACGATATTGACATGGTATTGTCGATATCAACTACATCAACATAGCAAAAATACTCACGTATAGTAAAATGTATTTCCATTAATAGCACTAATCATGATCGATACGATATCAACATAATGTTGTCAATATCCTTGATGTAAACATCGAATTGCTCTTGGACATGTTTTGGCATGCATGAGCAAGAATGCTAGTGAGAATCATCAGTGGGCGTGCTTTCCAAGCTTAACATTCACGTGTTAGAGCAGAGCGTAAAACGCTATCTGGTGAGAGAATCGACATTTGAATTAATCTAAGCCTTTAGATCATTTTGCTCTTTTTGAATTACACCAGAAGAGCTGATGCAATTTTAATGTTTCCATCGTCCGTCTGTCTTAAAACAATTTTCTTCGAACAGTTTTGGTCTGATTTCAATATACAACTTGGCACACAAGTACACTACACTACGATACATAGTTCTCTGTATATGTCTTTGATTCGATTAACGCGGTGTTGTCATGGGTACTAAAAATAGACATTTCTGTAAAATGCATTCAATATGCAACTCTTTCTACAGTTTTAGTCTGATTTCAATATAATTTGGCGCACAAGTAGATTACAATAAGATACAACATTCTTTGAATTAGTTTTTGACTTCGATGAACGGTGTTGCCATGGATACTGAAATAGAAACTTTTGCGAAATAATTTAGAAAAGCTATTCTTCTTATAAATTTAATCTGATTATAATATTTTGCTGCATGTAAGCAGACTACACTAAGATAAAAACATGACTGTACTAGTAATTGTTTTATTGGGTTTCTTATTATTATTTTGATGAATGATGTTCAGGGTTCTCCACATTAGAAAATTCACTATGAAGGAAGCTGCGTGAAGGCCAAATGTGTCCAAAAACACAAATGCGTTTTAGACTTCCTAATCTTCATTAATCAATGATTGGTTTTACTTTTTTTAAACTTACCCACTACAACACAAAAAGAACACTTCTTAAACATGTTAAAGTTAGGAAAATACTAATTAGGGATTTATCCCGTATCTTACTTCAAAAATATACCAAAAATTGTCCAGTAAGCATGGCAATATTTTTTCAGAAATTAATAATTATAAGAATTGTAGCCTGTTACATACATGACATATGAAATGTTTGTTTTTTTTTCTTCAATATGACCATAACTGATGAATTGGTAGTATTTTTAAGTTAACACACAAAGGAACATTTGGACCTGTCACCAGTGTCCTTTTTATCTAAACATTTTATTTTTCTAGATATTGCATTTTTCATCAAGTTTTGTTTACTTCTCCACGTTATATATACTTAGTGCTAAAAATAGTGCCACGTGATGTTTCATAACAACGGGAAGAAACTTGAAAACTAAGACTAAGACGGCGATTAAAACTAAGACGGTGATTGAGACGTGGGCCCAGTGCACATTTTATCAGAAAAGATAAAGTTAAAGCTTAAAAAACAGAGCATGGGAAATTTATTAAATACAAAGAAATAAGAAATTGTTACAGAGTATTTTTTTCTCGCGTAGCAACTTGAAACGCATGCATTACGATTATCAATCAATTAATTGTCAACCTTTATAAACCCGTTATCTAATCATGCAGTGAACATGTTGAAGTTTCCAAAAATTATTTACATGTGTACAGGACAATAAACTTTCCAAAAATTGATCATTTGATCAGCTAATTGACTCTCCATTGATTGTCACACTTCACAGCATCATATGAGTCGCTGATTAACGACGTGTTTGTTTAGCACAGTCCACTTACCTTCGAGGCATGCCAGGTGCATGGCAGTCGTAGCATAAACACAATTAAATACTCAAGTCATTAAAAAAGTAGGTGTCAGGATTTAAATGCAACAAAATTTAACCATGGCGGCTACTGATTTTAACCATGGTGCAGCTCGTTTAACCATGGAGCACGACAATGGAAATTAAAATTGGAACAACATAGGACCAATGCACAGAAAAGCCCATCATATACTGTTAAAAGATTGTTACGGTTGCATTACAAACAGTTTTCACGTTATGATGGAAACAAGCTTCACCCATTCTCAATATAAGGGCACAAATGCCTCTCTGATTTTTAAAAAAATGAAGTTCAAGAAAACAATTTTTCTATCAATTATCTTTGAAAGAATGTATCTGAAGATTTTGTTTCCAGATTTTTTTTCATCAAATTATAATACATGGAATAATGACAAGACGATAAAGCAGAGGGTGATTTTATTCAGAAATGTCGCTTGAAATGTACGTTACTCTTACTTCAATGTCCAAAAAGATATGTAAAAAAAAATGTAGTCATTAAAATCACAATTGGAATAGCTCATCTTAACACCAGCACATCCTACCTACTCTGTCAGCAACATATTTTCTCGGCATACGAACGTGCGTTTGATTTTTCCTTTCAAAAAACAAAGGTTACTTTTTAATCCAGATGTATAAAAACATTTTTTTTAATATATGCTTTAAATTCTTCTCTCTGTTTTGTTTAGAGCGATCAGTTTGTAATCTTGTCATTTTTCATAGATACTGGAACCTAACATGTACATGTAGAAAAATTCTATTTTGTAGTTACTATCTTTTTTAACATATATCCATGCTGATTTAGAAAACTACGTAAATGTAACGTACATTTCAAGATATATTTCTGTTTAATAAAAAGCTTAAAATTCATATAAAAATTCATTGTTTTGATTCAGTTTATTAAAAAAAAAGATTCTCTATGTAATCACATTGTGTTATATGTAGCAAACACCACTATAAAGATACGATTGCCTCAGAATATGAGTAGGTAACGTACATTTCAAGCTTGTAATATGTAAATTAGTAATAAGAAAATTTTGAAAAAAAAGCAATTATTGAAAATTCATTTCAATGAAGCGTTTTAAGGCAGTAATATAAGAAATCATAATGTAACAAACGAGGTTATTTGTCATTAACTACATGAATGTCACGTCACTTCGGTAACGTTCATTTCACATATTATTGGAGAGTCCCCTCCACCTCAGTTCATTACCATTCTTTTGTGCTGTTTCGCTGAAATTAACACCGGTTGTAGCCTAGTTACTTCTACATGTGTGCAAGGGTACAGACAAAAAAATATAAGAGTCAGACGTATTTTGCTATGATCTAACATATGCTCGTGTTTGGTCATTGGAACTGAACATAAATCTATTCCGAATATATCCATCGACAGTATGTTAACAATTTCATTTAGTATGTTGCAACATCGTTTTTCAAAACACAAACATACGTGCTTTTCAGCAAATCTGGAAAAATATAACCCAAAATGCAATGATTCAAACAAAACTGAGTATTGTGTGCCTTTCAGTATTTGAAATGTACGTGACCGTCTTGTGTTCTGGGTTTAGGCCTATTTGTTTCTTTTTTTCAATTTTTTTTTCTTTTTTTACCAATTATACGCCTATGCATACCTTGTTTAAATTATCAACAACAATTAAATTATAATATTGACGAAAAGTCGCATATTAAAAGTAGACAAACTGCAATAAGGTTGCCAAAGATGAATTTAAGACACTTAGAAATAAATTTTCTAGCATGTGGTAACAGTCTAAAACATTTACGAGGATTGGGGGTGCATTTAGATGGATTTATGTGGCCAGTTGTCAAATGGATTGTAACGATAATTTTGTTTCGCTCGTGTAAAAGCAATTCATTGACTAAATTTAAAAAAAAATGTCAGTTAGAAATACGTGAAATGTACGTTACCATACTTAACGTACATTTCAAATATAAAAATCAGTTCTCTTCCACAAGCATACGTTAGACACGCAATATAATGATACTCTTTGAACTTGCATATCATAAGAAATGCATCATACAGGTTTCGTATTCAGAAATATATACCAGGTATCAAAACTATTTTACATATAATTGACCTTAATATATTTTTTTTCCTCAGCAGAAACGTTTCTTTTCATTAATTTTGGGATTTAGCCGACCTTCAACCTTTAAAACTTTCCTTTGTGTACACATTCGACTGTGTGAAAGTATGAGAATACATGAAAATTCGTGCGAGATTCACTTAATTCGAATTTCATGGTAACGTACATTACAGTAACGTACATTTCAAATGATCACTTTTCATGTAAAAAATAATTTTTAATTGTGTTAATCAAATCGTCTTTGCCAGTTTACAGAGTACAAGGGGTTGCTTATTCAGAGTCGTCTCATATTTTCTTCTTAATATATATTCTTAATGGAAAAATATAGGTAACGTACATTTCTTTCTTATCTCTACGATTGAAAATGTCTTTCATTCCGTAAACATATTTAAAAAAGTTGCTCAAATTGTTCAATTTCATGTTACATTATCTAAGTAGGAGTAATTAATCTATTGAAATCTCAAATTTAGCCCATGAATAAGTAAAGGAGAACAAAACTATCAGGTGTATAATCTTTGTGTTTGCTTTTAATGTGGTTGAAATAAAATTAAGCGACAGGGACATTGCACAATAAAAATTATTTATTATCACAAAGAAAATGTATTTATTGTTATGAAAAGAAATATATATGATACAAGGTTTAACTTATCAGAAAATTTTTACTTAAAGATCAAAACTATATATTACACAGAGGGGATTCAGAATAATATTTGCCTCGGCGACAGTAACGTACATTTCAAATAGGCTACTATATTTGAATTTGGAACTCCTTAAATACCCTTTCAGACCGATAATTATATGAATTCTTATTCATTGTTATATGACTATTTATAATGTTGATTTAGAAATTACATCAGTAGTATTTCTTTTAAATGAAAATGAGGCGACATTATTTGAGCCCTTATATTGAGAATGGGTGGCTTATGCTTTTTTTTTTTTAAAAAAACATAAGCTTGTTGTCATCATAACGTGTAAACTATATATAAATACCAAGTAGTTCTTTGTACTTCATATTAGAACTATATATGGACTTTCAAGCCAATATATTCAAATTTCCTGATCTGTCCGCAAAATATTATATCAGGCTTTTCAAAAGAACCTAAAATCTACAATTCTCCCCAGAAACAATCCTACCTTAACTATGGGATATTTTTCTATATGGTAAAGTTATGGAAACACCAAAAAAAAATATCTAAAGAACTATTAACTGTGTATTTTGGCAAAAAAGGCAAAGTCAAGTAAATATCTTGTTATATTAAAGACTTTTAAGAAGTCAAAAGATTTTTCATAAAATTTTAGCGAATTTTGGGCCATGAAAACTGTATGCTGGTTGCCATGGTAACCATGCATGGGCCATTGTTATCATTTAATATGATTTTCTAAGAAGATCTGAAGCTCGCTAGTCGGAAAAAAAGAAACGGGCGATTAGAGATACAGTGCCACTGTGCAAAGTGAAAAAAAGATGTAGAAGTATCATATTGTACAAAAAATTTGCTCCGTGTCTTGAATTATTTCTCCGTATGCCAATTATAAAGTTGATACCTCCAAATCTTACTTAACCTGTCTTTCTAACAATGAATAACTACTTACACAATAAAATATTGCCAAAAAGCACGCTTAATAGCCCTTCTGAGCCTGCAACTGGGACAGCGCATCCCAAATGTCGCCTGTTTATACTGCCACTTCGGTTAAAAAAACATTTCGGTCAAGCTTACTTCGTGCATGACATGTATTTTTCATGTATATATGAGGTATTGTTCAGAAGCAGTATGCAAAAAAATGTATGGAACATGTACATGATAAAGGTTTGAAATAAACATATATTTATTGAGTGTGATTTTACCTCTCTGGTTGTCCACCCCAATTTTTTTTTTCAGACCAGATACATGTAGTTATCGTTTTGCAGCCAATAATCCCCTTATATTATATGTCATCAAATGTTAAAGTGACTTTAAATATTGGACTTTATGTGAAATAAAATAATTACTTACTATAATATATCAAAGCATGCTTAAACAGTAATTTGAACAAATGTTAATTTTATACTTGTAGTGCCTATTGCAGAAAACGCTACTGAGTTGCTGGTATCTTCCAACGAAGTAATTCTAATATCACATGGTGCTATCTATATAAATACTTAGTACTTAATTGTGTTGCAATATTAAATTCTTAAATTCTGAAAAAAGTATATGCTGGATCAAGAAGTATAATATGAAGGGTGATCAAAAAGTTCCGAACTACCTTTACATCTACAAAATCAAATTCAAAATAAAATGAAAAAATATAGCAAAACCCGATTTCTATAAATAGCATATTTTGAATAATGTTTTGCTCCTTGATTGTGACGTCTCAATATGAAAATTACGTCAATATGTAGATGACTTGTTACAAAAAATGGTTGAAACAGTCGTACTTGAGCAACTAACGGCAGTAAAGTTTTAGATGTATCTTTGAAATCTCTTTCCTGTAGCCTATATCAATTTGTACATAGTTAAATAATACAAAAGACGTCATAGAAATTATATCAATGATTGACTAAATGATGATTTTAGGGAAGGAAGGGAGATGATAAAAATGATATTGTTCTGTTGCCTAGTGAAAACAAGCTGGGAAAGAGATATTTTTAGCTAAGCATTCAGATTTATATAAAGTCACCAATTTACAGTTTAAAAAATAGTGAAATATGTTCGTAAAAATATAATAATTAAACACCTAATATATAGTTTACTTTAGATTCTACACATACTGTAAACGTATTATATTTGGTTTTGTATTCATTTGAGCGTTTTGGGCGGAGAGAAACTTACGATAATTCAAGTACAACGCTAAATGTCTTGTACTTATATAAATAAGTAAAAACATAAAGAAATGCGCTAAATCAAATCTACGCCTACTTGTTCAAAAATCAATTTTCGCCAAATATCGTACACGCTAAATGTTATACATTTACAGTATTAGATATGATAAAAAAAAAAAAAGAGGCGCCCGTACTTTATCCACACTTAATACACGACTCTCCCAAGCAGTGGACTTGGATTTTGATGGTTGTCATGCTCATTCTAGGAAAGTATTTTCCTATCCAGTCATCTTGTTGCTGAGATTGGGCCATTTCTGACAAATTTACTGTTCTTATTCATGTTATTATGAAAGTTTTCATGCATGGAAAGAAATATAAGACTTAGAAATATCTTATAGATCACATGTTTCGTGCTTGGACAGAACCATGGCAGATGTGCATTTAAATCAGAGATGATTGAATTGAAACATGTACAACGAATACTGAAGCTAAATATTGTTTTTTTTATGACAGTTATTAATTTATTCGCGAAAATTTTTTATCACCCCTCGTGTGTTATTTTAGTACCTTTAAAAACTAAAAACTAAAAATTATAAACCTTTCAGAAAGAAATGACACTATTAATATATAAATTATCAAAAATAGCCAGTTAAAAATTAACAAGAAATGATAAGTGTAATCACTTTTGCTTGATATCTAGTAATTTTTGCTTGATGTCTAATGCTTTCTTCTCATTTCATGAGATACTGAACTACGTTCATTTCCTGAAATATTCCAAGATATCTACATAAAAACTCTTTACCTTGTTATTTCAAAGGGATTTCAAAATATTGTTTATTTTAAATTCTCTTAAAATTGTTTACATCTTTAATTGTTGTAATATTTTCCCTTTTAAGAATCTACAAAAAAATTTCTTGAGAATGCCGTATCTGCAGATAAATTCTACGAAGAGACAAAAGTATACAAAAAAGTCGAAAATGTATTCACAACAAATAATGTAGTCATACTGACAGGACCTCCAGGATTCGGAAAGACGCAGACAGCCATCCACCTGATGATGCCTCTCAGGAAGGACTGGGTAATTCGTAAAGTGGAAAATTATTTTGAACTAAACTACATCGAACGTGCAAAAAACACAGTTATTTTCATAGATAACATATTCTATGGTAAATCAAATGAATTCACAAAATGGATGAAACCTCTTGCTAAGCTTAACACGATTATAAGAGGCATGGAAAGAAAAAATACAAAATCAGAAGAAAACAAAGGAGGTGAGAAAATGGAAGAAATAAAAAGAGAATGTGAAATAAAAGATGAAATAAAAGAAGATGGTACAAAAGACCAAAATAAATGTAGGAGAATAAAAGTCATCATTACGGCTAGATCTGATAAAGTTGAAGAGGCCTGTGAATTAATGAAGAAAAGGGCAATATTCAGGGAGGACTGTATCGTAAATTTGTCACAATATGAATTGGAAAATGAGGAGAAAAAAAGAATTCTGACAAAACAATTCACATTTGCAAACGAAAAAAAGAAGATTGAAATTCCAGATTTCAAAGATCTTTTCTGGGACTGGGAAAAAGTCTTAAAATCTAAAGCACACATCGGTTTTCCTTTGTGTGCTCATTTATTTGCATTTGAAGAGGCATTTCGAAAAAAAGGAGAAGATTTCTTTTCGACGCCGACGCAAATAGTTTTAAGGCAAATTGAAGATGTTGTTCAGAATGACAAAACTAACAGAGTAAAAACTTTACTCCTTTTTTTACTTCTTATTGAAATACATAATAGAAATAAAGATCAGAAGCTTAAGTCTTCGCAGGACATCATCAAGAACGAAAAAGATTGTGCCGATTTTCTAAAAAAGACTTGTAGACTTGGTGAACATTTTCACCCCCTTAACTTTAAAAAATTACCTAACATTGCTGCGGATTTAACCTGGTCTTTATTGCGCAAAACAGGAGAAAATTCCTTTCAATTCATTCATCAGAGCGTTTTCGATGCAGTAGAAACTTACATTTTCCGGTCGTTTCCAAATAAATCAATTGCTCTTCTTCCATTGGATGTTATAGAGGAACAAACAAATGACAAAGAAGGGATCACCTGGATGAAAGATGAGCATTTTAGATATTTGGCCAAAAGGTTTATTGCCGAGATTAAATGCGGAAAGAGTTCGCATATCTGCAAATGTGATATTTTAAAAAGGTCAGAATTTATTCAGTTTTTTTGTGAGGAAGTCTCGATACTTGATGAAAGAGGTCTAATTGATTTGTTAACTGCAAAAAGTGTGGCATCACCTCAACTTCCAATAATTTTCTGGTTGGGACGCAGTGAGAGTACACAACTATTTCAAAATCTTATTTCAATTATGGAACAAAAAACCCATGAAAAAATTGACTCCGTTGATCATATTTATTATTTTTTATTTGGAGAATGCACAAAAGGTGAAAGCCCCGAATCTATATTTACCGATGACAAATGTAGAGACATAAAAAAATCAGTTTTGACCTTTAAAGATAAAACAAGGAATACTATTCTTCATATTCTGATTCAGTCTAAGATGGTGGAAGACGACCTTGCAACCAAAATTCTCAAACAATTGACACATGAAGAAAAAGACAATGTAGATATCAATGCCAAGAACAGAGACCGGAAAACTCCGTTGATGCTTGCCGTAACTTGGCCCCTCAGTCGGAAGCATGTCATTGAAGAATTGGTCAAGCACGACTGTGATGTTAAAAGTACAGATCGTAAAGAGAATTCCGTTTTTCATTACTGTGTTGATGCAGATACTGATGACTTGACTTGTGCAAATGTGATAAATACCCTTTTAAGCACCAAAGAAAAATTACTCGTAGATCTTTCTACAGACAACACTGATGGTTTAACTCCTTTGAATTTAGCTTGTAGAAACACTAGAAATAGTAGAATTTTAAGCATATGTAGCCTACTTCATTGCGGTGATTCTTCCAAGCAAGAAGACAATACACAAAATGAAAAGACGCATTTCCCTTCTAAAAATGAAAAGAAGAGAGTGGAAAGGTAAATTATTCATATGAGCAGGTAAACAAAATAGACAGCGAAGGGAGGAATCCCATTTTTAATGCTGTTTCGTGCTTCACAGTAGAAGATGAATTAGTGGAGATGGAGCGGTTACTTCGAGTTTGTATATTGTTGCTATATGGAGCTGACCCACACGTCAAGAGTGATGACGGAGATAAATCTGCTGTTACATTTTGCATGGAAAAATCCTACAGCGACCTGGAAGAAATTATGGCATCAATTAAAAATACCAGTAAAAATGAAAAGAAATCGACAGAATCTCTTATGATCGATGCTATAACAAAAGGGTTAAAGCGACTTTCAAAAAATCATGCCATTGGTGACCATATCGAAATAACGATGAAGTTTTCAAACAACATCCAAATATCAGAGGAACTGAAGAACGTTCTTTCAAAAGCTGTGCAGTACATGGCAAAAGCACAGTTTAACCAGAACTCAGAAAAGTAAACTTTGAAGCACTGTTTCCAGTACTTTTGTCACATTGACTGTTATTAAGGCACTTTTAAGGCCTGTGTTTAAAACTGAATTGTTCGTTATTTGGTAGTCTCTCAAGATCAATGAAAATTATACAATAGTTTCAAGCCTCAACTTTTCGATTATTATTTAATTACAAATTTTATATTTAAGAACATCATAATATTTAAACCTTGTTTGCGTCATTATATTATATTTTTTACTATGAAGCTCAGCATTTTAGTCCTCGATAACGTAAAATAAGAAGAGTGTGGAGTCAGAAGTCGTCAATAAAATGCATCTTTCGTTTCATTTATTTTGAGATATTACAAATGTTTTTGATACTGTTAATGAATGAGACCCATCACTTCGGTTAAAAAAAAAATTTTCTTGACATTTATATGTAGATTTCATGCGAAAATGAAATTTATAATTATGTCTAGATATTTTTTATGAGTGCATGGCAAACATGTGAGTAGACATGCAACACTCTTGAAAGAAGTTTGTTACTTCAAGTTTTAAGGATAATTGAAAGAAAGATAATAATAATAAAGATATTATATTTCAAAATGAAAGAATTATTATCAAATCCGTGTATTAAAGAGAAATTATA
>NW_026923139.1:0-21242 GCF_032062105.1 Saccostrea cuccullata
AGAAAAAAGCAAGAAAATAAATAAAACAGGAAAATTCTCATTTCTCTACTAGGATTTTAGATCGGGCTCGCAGTTGGTATAAATATACTCTAAACAGACTTCCTGGATTATACGAGTCGACTCGGGGATGACCACGAATTCATTGATCACGCAAAGAGAGCACGTTCAAAACATTGTAACACGCTCCTAGGTGTATATATGAGCTTGAATGAGATTGTTTTCGAGTTAAGATGTAAGGGGTAGGGTCTGATTAAAATTACGATATACCTAATAATATGAATAACATGCATTTGATCTGCGCATCAAGACGGAAGCGTAAGTGAAAACGTTGTGAAATGTCCCATGTGTACCTGCATCATATGTGCATTATACATGTATTAAAGAGATGTTTAAAAATATCCGATTTGAGTTGTTTTATGTTTGAAATGGATGGCGATAAATTATTTAAGAGCATGTGAGAAACATGAGCGAGAGATGCAAGGCAGTTTGTAATTATGGAAAAGGAAAACAGAGAATCGGGTTCGGGTTTTAACACTCCTGACCGAAATAGGCATGAAATTCAATGAAAGTAGCATAAATAAAATTCCAAACATGTAATTATGTTCCCCAAACGAAGTTGGGGAACATATTGTTTTTACTCTGTTTCTTATTATTATTATTATTATTATTATTATTATTAAGGTCTTCCGTCTTCAGCGGAAGACCTTATTGTTTTTCTTAGGTTTCTTTTCCACTATTTTTCTTATTATTATTTTTTTTCTTACCGATTTTGTGCACGCGAGTTCTCGGAAACGGCTCAATGGATTTTCATGAAACTTTCAGGTTTGATAGAACATCAAAAAATCTAGAAATAAAATTTTTTATTTTGATGACATCACTTCCGGTTCGGAGATTTTCGCGATTTTGTCATTTTTAGAGGGTCACTTTGTCCGGCAATGTTCTCAAAAACCGTTGAAGATAGAAGTATGAAATTTTCAGTGATGATAGAGCAACCTTTGGAGAAGTGAATTCAGTATATCATTTTTGCCGGAAGTACGAAGCGCCGACGCTCGATATGGCGCGAAAATAGTCCTATCAAGAATTTCAAAATTTTTGACACCTTTTCAAAGATAACTTTTTACCTAGAAATATTTTGTTAAGACATGTAGAACAAAAGAAGTGTAGAATTACACGATCTTTCAAATGATATCTGGGAAAAAGGGCTGGCCCCTAAAATGAAGGGCCTACATGGGCCGAAAGTATTTCCTTTATATCTCAAAAAGTATTGAGAATTTGTAATACGACAAAGAAGCAAAGTTGTACAAAATGTCAAGCTTTATCTAATGGGGTCGTCGAAATACGTCCGGCTACGTCACTTCCGGTCAAACCGGAAGTAGTCAAAAATTGCATATTTTTGCTGTTCTTGACAGGTTTTTGGATATCATATGTCACTGGAAGCTTAAATTTTAATTTTCCGTCCGTTCGACGGTACTTCCGGTCCGACCGGAAGTTGCCAAAAATGGCTTAATTTTGCAATAATTAACATAAATTTGGAGGATTAAACCATTTTTGGACTTCATTTGTCTTTTTTTCTAAAAAGAAAGTTACTTCCGGTCAAACAGGACGGAAGACCTACTCGTTGCTTTGCAACGAGCTCGGCTCTAGTTATTATTCTTTTTTCTTCTTATTTCTTCTCCGGTACTTTTTTGTCCGGAAGTGTTCTCAGAAACTGTTCACCAAACTAAGTTAAAACCTTTTTAGGGTTAGTAGGCATGTTGTGTAGATGTGCTGAACGAAGGTCATTTTGCGCGCATTCGCATGCACGTGCGGGCTCGTGCAATGAGTAAAATGACTGATATATTTAATATGGTTGTAACTTTTATATTTTTTGATAAAATGTTTTGAAACTCATTATATAAAGATATATAAGATGTGTAGATAAGATGACATGGTCAAATTTGCATGAACTCACGCGCATGCACGTGCGCTTTGCTCTGATTGGCTGAAACAGAAATCTTAATATCTTTTTTGTTTTATGATGAAATGCTTTGAAATTTATAACATAGACATGCATTAGGATGTACTACAATATGATGTATAAAATTTTTCATCAAATCACGCGCATGCACGTGCGCTGCAATCTGATTGGCTGAAACTTTAAATGACTATAACTCCCTTGGTTTTCAACCAAACAGCATGAGATTTAGAACATAGATAGACATAAAGAACTCCTACAAGATGTTATGGTCACCATTCACATGCATGCACGTGCGTGCACATGTGCTTTGCTCTGATTGGCTGAAACAAAAATCTCAATATCTTTTCTGTTTTTTTACAAAATGCTTTGAAATTTAAAACATAGGCATACTTTAAGATGTCCTACAATATGATATATAATAATTGTCATGAAAACACGCGCATGCACGTGCACTGCAATCTGATTGGCTTAAACTTTAAATGGCTATAACTCCCTTGTTTTTCAACCAAACAGGATTGTATTAAGAACATAGACAGACATAATGGACACCTACAAAAAGGTATGGTCATCATGCACGTGCGTGCACATGCAATGAGTAAAAAGTGTTGACAAGATGATATCGTCATTACGCTCATGCAATCACATGCGCACGCCTCCATTGCTTAAATTTGAAATACTTGGTATACTTTTGGGAAAACTTTGTTTACGTCTTAAATGCATAGATTTTGCCTTCTTTGATGAAACTTACAGGGAATATGGCACGAGAAGGGAGTTGGGGAGCGTTTGGGGAACATCTGTAACGGTTCCCGTTACAATTAGCACTAGTTCTAGATGGGAAACACAGGGAAGAAACGTGTATTTCGTTTTACTATGCTGAAAGTCGCTATTTCTTGGGATTGTGTTATTCTAGAAAAAAAATCAAATTTCAAATGAAATCAAGGATCATTCTATTAATAATAAATCCGAAAAAAATTGAAATAAATTCAAGCAAGAGTACTTGGTATTAAAATGTCGTAATAGAGCAGGAGAATCGAATGATATTAACAAAAATGGCAAAAATATCCATACGGGCTTTAATTAATTTTTATGCTCAGCAATACAAAATTTAAACAAGAAAAAAAAATGCAGATTTTGCCGATTTTCCCTAGAATTTCATTATATTTTAGAGACTCACCTTAAAACTCTCAGGACACTTTCTTTAAGGTCTTTTCTTGCTTTTACTCCGAATCTTATGTCGATATATTGTGTCGTTTGACTTGTAGACATTTTCTCTATACTGCTGTTGATTTTTTTTTAAGAAAGGAGGGGGGGGGGATATAAGCATTTGTTAGAGTAAGAGTTGCAAATACCTCAACGACATTTAAATAGGGGGTCATTTATCAAGGTCAAGGTCATCCAAAAGAGAGAGAGATAAAGTTGAGATTAACACTTGAAGCTGAATCTAGATAAAGGTAATGAATATTTCTTTATTACTTTTTGAGTAAGGGGTCAAAGGTCAAGGTCAAATATCAAGGTCAAAGGTCAAGGTCATTTGGATTTTAAGCTTAAATCGTCCAATTTCTCAAGTTTTCCAATGACCTTGACCTCTTCAAGGTCATTGGTCAAAACATCTCATGCAGTTGTAAGTCATGGACATTTTCTCTACACCACGCCGTTCAAAGCGAGGTAACTCAATTTATCTAAGCTATCTAAATTGCGTAGAAATTGATTTGGTAGGGAAGAATCGCTATTTCCTAGATTCATTCAATTAATATTCAATGTAAATAAAATTGAAATAAACTCTACATACAAAGGAGATCAAGAATACTTGGTATTAAAATTTCGTATTTGAGCAGGAGAATCGAATGTTATTGACAAATAGTGAAGAAATACCCAATGCAAGCTTTAATTAATTTTCATGCTCATCAGCACCTAAATTCCAGACTTAAAAAAAATATAGTTGTTGCCGATACTCATTAGAATTTCATTATATACTTCAGAGACTCACTGTTAAACACTCAGGACACTTTCTCTGATGTGTCTTCTACTGCAATCCTTAAATTTCGTGTCGATCTGTGGCGTCGTTTGAACTGTAGAAAATTTTTCTAGGTTCCTATTGATTTACAACAAAAAAAGAAAAAAAAGGGGGGGTATATAAGCATTTGTTAAAGTGAGAGATGTAAACATCCCCACGGACTCAAGCTTGATTGTGACCTTTGGGTCAATGGGGTCAAAGGTCAAGGTCATTCAAAAACCTTTTAAACTCGACTTTAACACTTGAAGCTGTATCAAGCTAAATATAAAAAAATAACTCTTGGGTAAGGGTCAAGGTCAAAGGTCAAGGTCAAACATCAAACTCATAGGTCAAGGTTATGTGGCATATATAAGCAATTTAAATACTTTTCCAATGACCTTGACTTTTTGACCTTTGGTGTTGTTTTATTTCTTATAATTGGAAGTTTTCGTTGTTTTTATTTTTTTTTATTTATTTTTGGTGGAGCTGACATATTTCAAAACTACTAATTAGATGCAATAAAGTAATGGGAAAAAAATTGGAAAGAAAAAAAGTTGGAATTTTCGATTTTTCAAATCACATTCTGTGACGACCGGAAGTGACGGCGGAGACATTTATCAATATTTCTGTTGTTCACTCTTCAAGGTTTATTATTCATATAAGTTAAGTGTTTTGATGTGTTACCATAACCAAGATCTGGCTATGTTAACTACTCAGTTTGAGGATAGGAAATCATGAGATCGGAAATCAATTTTTAACAGATATTTGTAGTTACTCTAGACATTTGCAGTCTGAATTACATGTTCTAAAATCATTTCAAATACTCTTTCTATAAAAGATATTTATGGGATAGTATGATACTCAATTTATGCAGTTTTTCTCTCATAACCGGAAGTTGCCGTTTTTGTTTCTGGTGGGACAGACATATATCAGAACAACCAATAAGATGCAATAATGTGATGCCGAGAAGTATTCCAAAAAGAAAAGCTGAAATTTCTGATTTCTTTGATCACTTCCTGTGACGACCGGAAATGACGGCGAACGATCTTAACCCTTATGAGCTTCCTTACTTATGAAGATCTATTACTCATTCAAGTTTGGCGTCTCCATCTCTTACCGTTTCTGAGATCTCTTTGTGATAACTTCTCATATTGAGGACAGAAAATCACGCGACCGGAAGTGAATTTTACAAAGATATTTGAGGTTACTGTAGACATAAGCAGTCTATATAACATATCTAAAAATCACTACAAATACTTCATGTATAAAAAATATTTATGGGAAAGAAAAATACACAAATTATGTAGTTTTTCTCTTATAACCGGAAGTTGTCGTTTTAGTTTCCGGTGGGACTGATATATTTCAAAAATACAAATAAGATGTTATAATGTGATTCAAAAAATGTTTCACGTAAGAAAAGTTAAAAATTTTGATTTTTGGATCACTTCCTGTGACGACCGGAAGTGACGGCGGACGATCGTATCCCAACTGAACTTGCCTACTTATCAAGATCTACCACTTATATAACTGTGGTGCCTTAATCTCTTATCGTTTACGAGATCTAGCTATGATAACTTCTCATTTTGAGGACAGAAAATCACGCGACCGGAAGTGAATTTTATAAAGATATCTGACGTTACTGTAGACATCTGCAGTCTGAATAAGATATCCAAAAATCATTTCAAATACATTACGTATAAAAAATATTTATGGGAGAGAAAAATACTGAAAATATGCAGTTTTTCTATTATAACCGGAAGTTGTCGTTTTTGTTTCCGGTGGGACTTTTATATTTCGAAACTACAAACAAGATGCTATAATGTGATGCAAAAAAAGTTTCAAAAAAGAAAAGTTGAAATTTTCGATTTCTTTGATCACTTCCTGTGACGACCGGAAGTGACGGCAGACAACCTTACCCCGATTGGTTTTGCCTACTTATCAAGATCTATTATTCATATAAGTTTGGTGTATAATCTCTTACCGTTTCTGAGATATGACTCGGACAAAACTTTTTTGAAAAAAGCGGAAATCGGACATAACTGACGACCGGAAGTGAATTTTGAAAAACTGAAAACTGCATTTGAAGGATATTTTTATTGTCTATCATCTCTGAAAATTTCATCTGAATTTGTCCACTCACCTCCTAGAAATCGTCAAAGCAAAAAGGGAAAAAAATAATAATAATAAAAAGAAAAAACAGTAGAATCACTATAAGGTCTTCCGTCTGAAACGGAAGACCTTAAAAAGAAGAAACAGTAGAATCACTATAAGGTCTTCCGTCTGAAAAATGTATGCCTTTCAAGATATACCACGTGCTGATACCCTGGTTATTTGTCACGTGATGATTATGCTTATATGGTTTCTGCAGAGTAGGCGATGCTGCATGGTGGGCTGCAAAATGCATGTATACAAATAATCTTTGTGTCATTCGCAGCTGTAGGATTTTCAAACAATTTTATACTAGTAGAGCAACTTTTCAATTTTTTTTTGTTTACAATGAACTTTTACCACGTGCACGTCATTATTATCCGGAAAATCATAACGATTTCCTTTCGTATCGTACACACTCCCTGGATGGGGAGTACCTATTGTTAACTCTTTTTATTTAACCATTAATTATCAATTATCTGATGCCAAATGATAATGAACTTGAAACAAAATAACAACGATTAAAACTTAATTTAAAGCAAGTTTTTAAAATATTTTACTCATGATTTTATACATGTTATCATTTGAGAATTATTTTACTGAACTGATAAATTAATAACATCTCATTTCCCCATGTGCACTTTCTAACACAACCACAAATAGATCGGCCGCTGCTGCGGCCGATAATTAGTGTGATTGGATATTGTTCAGGAAAAGTATTAGCCATAGACTCTTTTGATTTGCAATATATTATTTGTACAGATCCAAATAAAAAGAAGAAAACTACTTTTAACTGAGGCACAATTCTTTAAACTAACATCCGATTTTATAACTAGAATAAACAATGGAAAAGTCTCATGAAAAAATTTATATGCAGTATTGGAAGTAGAGGTATCCAGTAATTCAATCAGTTAACAATATATCAAGTAATATTTAGTGAGAGAGACTGAATATACTGTGAGGAAAATAAAGTAAGTGAAACAGTGTGGGGAAAACTATGTGAAGGAGTCTGAAAACAGTCTGGGAAAAGTTCAGTGAGAGAGTCTAGAAACAGTATGGAGAAATTTCAGCGCGGGAGTCTAGGAACAGTATGGGGAAATGAAAGCGAGAGATTCTAGAAACAGTAAGGGGATAATTCACTGAGATTTTTTAGAAACTGTATGGGGAAAGTTCAATGAGAGAGCCCAGAAACAGTATGGGGAAAATTCTACGAAAGAGACTGAAATCAGTATCAAGAAATTTCGGTGTGAGAGCATAAAAACAGTATGGGGAAAGTAAAGTGAGAAAGTCTTGAAACAGTATGGGGAAGTAAAGTGAGAAAGTCTAGAAACAGTATGGGGAAGTAAAGTGAGAAAGTCTAGAAACAGTATGGGGAAAGTAAAGTGAGAGAGTCTAGAAACAGTATGGGGAAAGTAAAGTGAGAGTCAAGAAATAGTATGGGGAAAGTTAAATGATATAGTCTAGAAACAGTATGGGGAAAGTAAAGTGAGAGAGTCTAGAAACAGTATGGGGAAAGTAAAGTGAGAGAGTCTAGAAACAGTATGGGGAAAGTAAAGTGAGAGAGTCTAGAAACAGTATGGGGAAAGTAAAGTGAAAGTATCGTGAGAGAGTCTAGAAGCAGTATGGGGAAAGTAAAGTGAGAGAGTCTGAAAACAGTATGGGGAAAGTAAAGTGAGAGAGTCTAGAAACAGTATGGGGAAAGTAAAGTGAGAGAGTCTAGAAACAGTATGGGGAAAGTAAAGGGAGAGAGTCTAGAAACAGTGTGGGGAAAGTAAAGTGAGAGAGTCTAGAAACAATATGGGGAAAGTAAAGTGAGAGAGTCTAGAAACAGTATGGGGAAGGTAAAGTGAGAGAGTCTAGAAACAGTATGGGGAAAGTAAAAGTGAGAGAGTCTAGAAACAGTATGGGGAAAGTCTAGTTAAAGAGTCTAGAAACAGTATGGGGAAAGTCTAGTTAAAGAGTCTAGAAACAGTATGGGGAAAGTAAAGTGAATGGGATTAGAAATAGCATTAGGCATATTGATGAGAGGGTGTGTGGAAACAATTTGCGGAAAGAATAGTGTAAAATTTCAGTTAGAAAGTCGGGGAATGTTTTGATGAAAGTTCAGAGAGGGAGAAAGAGACTCCAAAATAAATATGGGGAAAGTGAGAGAGTATGGTAACAGTATGAGGAATACTGTACTTAATTTTTTTAAATCAAAATAGTTTTTAACGTGAAAGTAATACTCTTTGCAGTGTCATATTTTAACCTCAGCTTTATGTTTATCTATAAATTTTCAAAATTGGCAACGTCATACATGTATTGTTAAGTACATGTTAAGTTCATATAAGAAGTTCAGTTAAGTATTGCATATTTTATATCGTATAGTTAAAATTTAGAGGAATTCCGAAATACTTTCCTCTTTATTCAGTGAGAAAAATTCATTTCCCCATATACTATATACAACCGGTTGCGACAGATGGAAGATACAATTCAATCTCTTAAAATTCGTTGAAATATTTCTTACTTTTATGTTCATTGAATTTTGTTAATTCTGCCAAACGTCTTTCTCGGAAATTTGGGATAGTCTGATGTCTAGAATTCTTGCTGATATATTATTCATTTCATTTTTCAACGAAAAGCGCTGCTTCTGCGAATTTTCCATGACAAACGTTATGGATGCTTCAATGTCTTTTACTTTTGAAGAGATGTTAAATATTTTAGAGAACATAAAAAGACGTTGCTCATCAATACTTTGAAGTTGTGATGCCTGTTGATCTATAGAATCCTGCGCGTAGTTTTGAAATATTTTGAAATCCTCTTTTAGTTTGCTTTCAAATACATATAATCGAGATTCCATCAAATACCAGATTTTATCATACGGACGAATCTGTTGTGATTCATAATTATTCTTTTCTTTACAAATCTCTTCATAAATCATTTGTGACTTAATCAAGGAAGAAAAGTGAATTGTGGAAATAACAACAACGAAAATTGAGGTCTCCATAAAACCTTTAAGGATGCAAATCAATGATAAATAAAACTCTTTATAGTATTGGAGCTATATTTACAAAGATGAAAACGCAAGGGGCATATTTAAACGTGAGAGGTAAAACTTATCAATTGTTAAGTTTTCCTAAATTATACTATTTACTTTGAAGTTGGTATCAAAAGAACGCAATTGTAATTTCATACAATGTAATGAATATAGTTTAAAAAATGAACAGATTTTACAAACACGTAAATATCTTGTTACAGCTAACCTGTAAAGTAAGTTTTTTGTTTCAAAAAACTTCCTCTTTATATACATATACTAATAATTTAAACTGTAGTATATGCGTCTTTACAGAATAATCGACTAACGCTTCTATTATCCACTTGACATAAAAACTTCCGAAGAATATTGCTCTTTGTTGTTGGAAACGAAAAATTTCTTGTTATATGAACAGAATTTGACAACAGTCATTTTTTCATAACTCAAATATCAGTTTTATTATTTCCCTTTGCTGAAAAAATTACGCAGTAATATGGATGGATTACAAAATTATATTTATAACATACTTGCATGTAGAAAAGACCATTCAGAACCTATCAAAAATCTTGTATGATTCGATATAACAAATTATCAATTTTGTTTACCAGGTATACGTTTACAAATTCATGCGCCATAGCATTTTTCTTTTAATATAAATTGCTACATCTTATCAAATCTGACATCATATTGAATCCTGAAATACATAATGGTGACATAAACTCTTAAATCAAAGCTCTTAATCAATGATTAAACTTGTCCAAAGTCGAAACTCCTCTTGGCGGGGTGGGGGGGGGGGGGTCAAATCTTTTTTATATCATTTTTTTTCTTCATACCCTTCTACATTACGCCCCTTTGACTATTCTAACACAAAAAAGAGGTTGCAGCCGAATTCCAAAAGTAAAATTTATGTGAAGAAAAGAAAGACAGTCCCTTCCCCCTGAAGCTTCGTGCCTGCCTGTATTTTGCTTTATTTTGAGTCGGTGCCTGAAATACCCCTGAGATTTCCCCTCAACTTGAGATATTCACAGTGACTGTACTATGAAATTAGCATATTTCGACTTGACATATCTCGGTGAGCTTGAAATAAAAGTCTGATAAGAGTTTGATATATCTGCAATTGAGATAGATTATTAGAAAAAGAACATAATGGTTAATGGTTACCTATCAACAGAACATTATGATAAGCCTGATGACTTGAACTTTTCATTCATTAACATTCCTTTCTAATGTAGCAATATACATTTGTAACCCGACAATAGGGTTAAAATCTAACAGTTTATTCAATACGCAGTATTAGCTATTGACATACAAATTGATGAAGTGAGGATATCAGCAGTCTAGTTTAAAGTCATCATTTTGCAAGTGTTATGGACGATACAATGACCTTGTCATCAAATACAACCTATCATTAAGTCAAATACCGATTTAAGTTTTGCATGCTCATTTAAGCCATAATTGACAAACTGAATTGTCTACCGATTTTTGATTCTCCCGATCATGACAAATATCGAGTAACGGTCAGTCTGACCATTCGACAGGTGATGTTCACTCTTCCATGGCACCTGATCCCACCTCTGATGGTTTCGAAGGTCCATATGTTTGCTCTCCTGATTTGTATAGTTTGATTGGATTTTGAGCTTGAAGATTCCTTTATTTGTAGAATTTTTTTTTCGAAAGTCGATGTATTTAGAAATTAATCCGGATAAATCATTATGAGGTGTGCAGAATGTATGTTCTGTTAATTTGGGCAACTAATTTTAAATTTGACATCATCATGTGTATTTAAAGAATAAAATATTCTTCAGTTATTTACTTCGACGAATTATGTAAGTACGTAGAAAAACAATCCGAATCTTTCTTAAGTTGACTATAGTTGTTAGTAACTGTATCTTCATTTACAGAAACATCAGGCAAAGTATGTGACGTAAAATTATCTATTTTCTGTATACTTTTGTACTGTTTTTTCCCTCCATATATTACATAATTCCACGTTCCCATTGCATGCATGACATAGTGTGTAATACTATTTGCCCTGACGACAAAATTTACCAAGCTTTAAAGTCCGGGAATGAATTTTACCGAGCTTTAAAGTCCGGGAATGAAAATTACATTACTTTAAAAAACAGCATATAGATGTAAGCGCACAGTGTTCTTGCAAATAATTAGCCCTATATTACAAATATAGAAAAATTGTATAATTGATGTAAGAAATTTCAATGATTTCATCTGTTGAAATTCTGTACTAGGCAAGGGAGATAATTTTCTTGTAATATATTTTTGTTAGGACCTTACAATTTTTTTTATATTTTCATTCTAAAAATAATGACAAAACGAACAAAATCAAGTATGGAGAAAAAAACAGTTACTGTAATGAAGCTTCAAATGCCATTGAATCAATACAGATCTGGAACAGAGCAAACTCGAGCCTCTAAGAATCATCTTGGATGGGACCAGAGCCATAGAAGAGTGAGTATAGTGATTTGACAGATTTCGACCGCCTCCTTAACATGGTCGGGTAAACGGAAATCCCATAGACAATTCAGATTGTAAATAACGAACTGACAGTTGATAAGAAAACTTCAGCATTCGACTTAGGCCAAATATGAATTGTATTTGCTGAAAAGGTCATTGTATCGACGATATAACGTCGACTTTTAACGAGACTTTCTCTTTGTGTAAAAAATATAAATTGATTTTTTATATAACAACCATAATTGATTTTCAATACTACGTTTTTTTGTTTGGAAACATAATTAAAATGTGTATTTATTTTAACTTTCCTTCATTTATTAGTGTGGGACTAATATCTGATTAAGCAATGATATCAAAAAAGTACAAAGTCAATGACTGCATAAAATAATATGACCTGAGAGGTGAATATAAGTTTACAGCTTTATTGCAAAAGACTGCAATTTTGAATGCCTTTTGAAAAAGCCATTCTAGTGTCTATTATTTGTTAAGCACAGAAGCAATATCAGGAATCAAAGAAATGCTGAGCGGCTGTTCTTTGCAAGCCACCATCCTCATCCCATACTGATCCATACTTTGCTCTGACAATGTTGACGTGGCCGACGTGGTATTCCTTCACAATAAAATTTCTGTTAGATTTGTTCGTATAACTGGCAACGGAATTATCTTTAAATATTTCCATTTCTAATTTTTTTTCTCTGTGATAACTCTTTGAAAGTTAGGGGTAGTTTATTTCTTGATAATTCTGCCGGAATGTAAATTAGGCAGGTCAATAGGTCGAAAGCTAAGGAGGCCTAATACGCATGCAATTCTCGTGCGCATCTGTCTCTGTGTCTGACGCTAAGGAGGCCAAATATGCATGTAAATCTCGTGCGGCTGCCTTTATGTTTGACGTCGGTTGGCGAGGACTATTGAAATTGGCATGGAAGTCATCATGTGATTTAAATCTATTTATCTACATTTTTAAAGTCTAAATCTACAATTTTATTTCACAACGAAATGGAAATATAAGGAATCACTGTCTAGTTAGGAGGGTATGTCAGGGACATCAACAATAGTGGGAAACATGGGATAATTTAAGCATAACGGGCTTCGCCCGTTATGCAAATTATCCCATGTTTCCCACTATTGTTGATGCCCTGACATACCCTCCTAACTAGACAGTGATTCCTTAAAACCTTCCTTTTCATTCCCAAGAAACACGCTAACGGTAACAGATCCATGTACTGTCGGGATGGTGACGTAATCTTTGGGGTGGATTACTTGTGTCGTCTGTCACATCAGCAAATGTTGCTCTATCATCGCTGAAAAATTTTATGTTTCTGTCTAAAAGCACTTTTGAGAAAAATGCTGGATAATGTTACCCTCCGAAAATCTATAAATCACGATCTTGAAAACGGAAGTGACGTCATAAAAACAAAAATATATATATCTAGCTTTTTTAGTGTTCTATCAGTCCTGAAAGTTTCATTAAAACCGAGCGAGCCGTTTCCAAGAAATCGCATGCACAAAATCGGTCGGAAGAATAATGATAATAATAGGGAAAAAGAAACCGAACGAAAAAAGTGATTAAGGTCTATCGTTGGAAACGAAAGACCTTAATAAAAATAGTGGAAAAGAAACCTAAGAATAACAAGAGGGTCTTCCGCTCAATACGAAAGACCTTAATGACAAAATTGCTGACTTCACATTATTTTTTAGATAATAAAGCTTATATTTCTGAAAATAATCAACTCCTTTTTATAATTGATATACAATCTCTACTTTATACCACTTTAAAATTTATTTGAAATATTCTTCATATAATTATAATTAAACAAATATATTTGTAGTCTTTGGAACGATTATATTCATTTGATTTCAGTGAAAAGGTGACACAGTTAGAATAAACCTGTTTTTTCTTTAGTCTCTGTGGAATTGCATAGTAACCCGGGAGTCGACATTTTTTTTCTCATGTAGAGACGCCTATGCCGGTAAAGAGGTTTAAATTTAGAATCCATACTCGGCACCCAAGATCAATGAGCAGTGAGGATTCTTTATAATGTCAACGATTGCCGTGACACGGGGCAGTGGGTTTTCAAATCTCTTATAAATTGCCCGTCATGTTTACTTGTTGTGCTGGTGTAACTTGGAATTTTGACACCTGGTACAATGTTTAACATTGAAAAATGAATCCCAGGTCAGAAGTCTACGTTACATCAGGTGCTTAATTATGATTAGCAAATTAAAGGAACAGTCACTATCAGGACGGTATCATTGCTTCATAATAAATCATCACACTAATCAGATATCCAAATCAATAAAAATTTGGAGAACTTTCTTTGCCCGCGTAGAATATTGACCGGGGAAATTTTTGTCTTCGTAGAGAAAATTCAGTGTTAAAACAACCTAAATAAGTATGAAGCAAGTCATCCAAAATACGACCTAATGATAATTGTTACTAACAACGTTATCATAACGATCATAGAATGTACGAAATGACTATAAACAAGGTTGTTGAAATTCCTGTAGTGTTATCTTATCAATGGGTAGCTTTACACTGTTTAGAAATTGATCGTACTCAGAGCAAGCTCTTGAAGAGCAAATTTAAGTTTAAAGACAAAAACACCATATGAAAATGATAGTGGTATCTTACTACAAAGTAAGGAACCCCCTTAAAGGCCTTGTAGCGCAGTTATCAGAGTATTAAGCTCTAGAGTCGCGGAGTAAGGAGTTGATACTTTCGTCACGGGTTCGAATCCCACTGTGAGACATAAAGATCGGTTCTTCAAAGAGACGGTTTTAACCAAGATCCTGTGTCGTAGTAGGTGCGGGCACAAAAGAGATCCTCCAGTGCTCATTGGCCTTGAGTGTCAAGTAAAGGTTAGATTTTGCAGCTCTTCATCGGCAAGTGGTAGCGTCTACACATGAATGAAAAATTCTCGAAAGGGTTATTAAACGACAAACAAACAAAAACATAAGTAAGGAAAGTTGAGGATGGAAAAAATGAAATCATCTCATTTGTCATATAAATTTAGTTCAGGTTCACAGGGATACTGGCCACCTTTCAATATCAAATAAAGAGTACTTATGTGTAAACATTTAGAGAGCTTTTTAACGAATGGAATGTATGGAATAACGAACAGTGAAAGTGACAAACAGTGAAAATAGTCTGAACTCGTCGAGTTCAACCTTAACGTCAGTGGCAGAAAGATAAAGGCACCACATCTTTCAAGATATGTATGACTGTTCTGCCGCCATTCAGTTTATAAGCTAAGCCTTAGCTTCTGCTTGGATTTAACGCCTCTCATCATAAATGATTTGACATCTATTCTAGCAAGATTTCGATCACACGAATTTGCTTTAACCGCTGATATTGAAAAAAAAAGAGCATTTTTGCACATTGATTTACAAGCATTGACAAAGATGCATCGGGATTCTTTTGGTTTAAGGACGTTAATGCGCTAAATAGTTATATAAATACTGTTTCAAAGCAGCGATTTGTTTTATTTAATTATTTTGTTCCCAATTTATAAAAATGCAACAATTTTAAAGCAAATACAAAACAAAAACTCCACAATTGCAGATATTTTAAGGAGAGATCTGCTCATGTACGTGGATAACATGATATCCAGTTTTGAAAATGAAACATGCTATTTAAAAGTACTTTTGTGAATAAAGGAGGATCATGGTGGATGCAAAAATGAAACTTACATCATGGGCATAGAAACGTAAGCTAATTCAAACAGAAGTCATGCATCGTCTGCAAAACGAGGCACACCAAAACCTGAGATCGTTTCGAAGAAATTGATACTGCAATATTCATCACAACTGTACGACCTACTTGTTATTCGGTGTCCATTAATGGCGAAAGCCAAGATATTGTCACAGTTACTTTCAAAACAAAGGTATTAATGGGTCAACAAAGTACCAGCTGAAATTTACAGAACTTGGAATTTTTTTGTGAATGATTTAAACATTGCCTCATAAGTTCAAATATTTCAACAAGGTGAACGGTGAAACAACTTTCATATACTAATACCAAGTCTTACGAAGTCACTACTTATATCTGCAATCGAATCAAAAATTATTCATGGCCAACGATAGAGTTGCATCATTTAAAGCACTCATACTTAAGTAGATAGAATTGATAGTAACATTAATCGCTGCAAGATTTGGAAATTACCTCCAAATCTTAGTACCGGAAATGAATATTGTCTACTGATCAGACAGCAAAATCGTGCTGCTCAGGTTCTCTACCACATTATGTAGTGCATTAACATGAAAATACTGTCAAATACATAACAACCCTGCTGATCTACTGACCCGAGGACTTGATGCAACTTCATTGATGAACAGTGCCTTAGAGAAATACGGATCAAAAAGCATTTGCAACACAGAGACATGTCCATGTTGGAACCTACGCCTACCTTAGTACAGTAGGTATTGAAGACACGAAAGGGATTCATGACAACGTCAAATGGTCTTTCTACTAAATCTGAAAACATTCTGAACATCGTCGACGAATTAAGAATTGGAGATTATAAAAAAAAATATTTTACATGTAATTGCGTTTTTACTGTGATTTATAAAAACAATGCTGACTTTACACATCCGATAAAGAACAGTTTAACATCCGAAGAGCTGTATATAAAATAAATAAATCAATTAATCAAAGGATGTCAAAAGAATGCGTTTTCTAAAGGGATTATCGAAATTAATTCCATTGGAGAGAAATCTTATATCAGAAAACCTTTTTCTTGATATGAATGGATGCATACGCTGTAGAGGTAGAAATTGCTATGCTGAAATAGACTTCGTGAAAAGGAATCCTTGTTTACTTCAAAAAAGGGCACTGTAATATGCTTGATCATCAAAGACTCTCATCAGTGGAGTGGGAATTCTGGTAGAAATGCTGTAGTATCATAAATCCGAAGGTTTGCAAAGGGGACATTTATAAATGTCAAAATTTCAAGTTTTTTTAAGGACAATTCAAAATAAGATAGATGCTGGGGATCTATCCATTGAAAAAAAATCGTTTTATTTTTACTTTCTATATTTTAAATTAAAGAGTTTATATTGTATACTTTTTCTTTTATCATACCTTTTATAATTTCCTCTATAAATAAGAACTTCTGTTTATTATAACGTCAAAAACGCGATAAAAATCACGATAAAAAATTGTAATCAAAATCAAAAGCCCATTGAATAATACAAATTGAAGAAAAAATTGATTGATTGTTTGTTCGTTGCTTAACGTTCCTCTCGAACTTTTTTTCATTCATACTGAGACGCCACCCCTTGCCGGTTGAGGACTACAAATTTTAGCCTATATTCGGTACTTGATAGCAGTCATTGAGCAGTGAGGGATCTTATTCGTGCTAGCACCTACGGCGACACGGGAACTAGTTTTATACGGTCTTCTCATAAGGACCGGTCAAAAGAACACATAAACTACGGTACGTATCCTGCATTGTAATCTTCATTCGCCCCCTTGATGATTTCTTAACTAAACTTATCAGTTTTGATTTTTATTTCACGAATTCAAAAGGCAAAAAAGTTAATTCCTTATTCGAGTTTTGAATAAAAAATATTGTTTTAGTTAAGTCAGAATTAAATACATGATTATAAGTAAAATAAACTTAGAATATTTTTTAATATAAAACTGATAAGTTCTAGTTAAGAAATATCAAGGGGGCGAATGAAGAAAGGGAAGCATGATTTTGACAAGAAGGAATCACCTATTTAAAAGAGGCAAAACTCCGTAAATCTATCCCATGATTTGCTAAAGTTATCAGGAAAATATTCATATTTTATAATAAATGTAGCGCAATCTGACTTGCTACAGTTTTAGAGGTTATTTCTTTACATAGAAAATATATATCAAACTTCCACAATTGTACATTTTTAGTTTTTTGCAGAGAATAAAAATTGATTAAGTAAAGGATAAATTCCACAAGTTTCCTTTATATTATGACTGCGTATGCATTTATTATTTCAATAAGTTTAAAGAAAAAATATGAAATGAAAATAAAATTCATAAAGTTAAAGAGACAGTACTTTATATAACTTCAACCCTTAAGTTACATAATTATCATGGAGAAAAAGCAAAGTTCAATTTGAAATGGACCTTAACTTACATAAAAAATTTTGTTGAAGAAAAAGAGATGTTCTGCATCTGTAAATGTAATGAAATACATTTCATACAATTCCTCCTCTTTAAACAATGTAAATGCATAAAAATTTTAACCATAATTTGATTTGCTAGCATCCCGTTGAAGTAAAGATTTAGGTTTGTTCAAATCATGCCCGATGAATTATGTAATGAAAAGGCTATATTGACATAAAAAAGTGTTTAATGCTAGTTTATGTGAATTAATCGGGAGAGTTATTGGGAGAGGGAAAACCACATGTGTGTTTTTATTGAGGTTAAAGAATCATCTGGACAAACTTGAAGGGTAAGTTGGGTGAATTTTCACCTCCTTTTAACCGAAACTGATTTCATTGGAGCTGCAAAATGTTTTAGTAACATGAAACACCAGCATTTTCTCTGACTGGGCAGTAGAAGGATCCAATAATTTTAGGACAGTCCATCAATGTACGCTCATATCCTGAACATTGAACATCACTAAACCATATCAGCCCACTTCCTTGACCAAAATTCGTATTTGAAGTCACACTTCCTCTTCTGAAAATAATATTAAAACAATATACTTGTTAATATGCGGATCGTATTATGACTTATATTTATTTTTTAAGGTTATGGAGAAAAAAGAAAAATATCTTTCTTAGACGTATCTTTCAGGTAGCTTTAATCAATAACATAAGGAAATATTTATTATGATGAAACGTATCTATGATTTTATGAAAATTTGTACATGCAGGTAGGTAATTGTATATGTGATTAAGAGAAATATGCAGACCTCTTAATTAGAAGCGCCAAAAATCTTTGAAATGAGAAGTTTGCTAGTCCTACCAAAGCAAAATTTAACTGATGATCGTCTTTAAAAGATGATAGTTATACAACAAATAAGAATACACAAAAATATACCGTAGCTATTATACATCACAACTCATTTATAAGATAAAACAGATAAAACTTTGCTAAAGAACTAAACATTACACCATTTCAACAGTTTAATGAATTCTGATGAAGAAATAAATGATAATTAATCCTGTCAAAAGAACGCATATTTTCCTAAAAAAAAGGAAAAAAAGAAAACACATGTTTAATATGCCAAGGATTTTTAAAAATATATTTTGATATAAAAAGATATGAAAAACTGCGTGATTGGAGATGAATCATGAGTCAATCTGATTAAAATCAGATCCTTTGATCCGCTCACATAGATCGCTACACAAGGATCTGAAGAAACCCCATTCAGGGTCATCTCCTGGTGACCTTTGAATTATCCAATCAAATACTTACTTTAGAGAATTGGAAAGTATCTCGGAATTCAGTCACAGAGGGGAAAGCCCCGATGATACACGAATGGAAAAATCGTGACCTAGTTCCTTTAGCCTGTCAAGAGAAGGACAACAGTCTTTTCTGTACAGTAATATCATAAGTACTTGCTTTTGTCTTGTTTATTTAGCCCTTTGTTTTGTACGAAACGATAAGATCTTCTCCGCAGCTACTTTCACTTCTATATTCGTTTTCCCGAATGTCGCTTAAGTACGATCTCTCTGATTGGTCAAAATATACATGAATATTTTTATTAGAAAGGTCAGCAGGAGATGACCCTGAATGGGGTTTCTTCAGATCCTTGTGTAGCGATCTAGGTGAGCGGATCAAAGGATCTGATTTTAATCAGATTGAACCATGAGTGCACCCCTGTGGTTCGAATAGACGTGAAGGAAAAGATAGGAAAGTGAAGTTGTATTAAGCTCCCCAAATAATGTGTTCGGAACCTTTTATTTTTAGGTCTTCCGCAATATATAAAACCCGATGAGTTCAGAGTAGCTCTGTCAGTGGCTCTGGCGAGATTAAGCGAGACTACAGCGAGATGGGGTAAATTATTTACGGAAATGTGGCTAGGAAGTGACTAGTACGTGGAAACATGGTAAATAGAAAAGTTATGTTACGTTTCAGTTTTCTTTTTTATCTTTTTTAGACAGCTTTAATCAATAACATAAGGAAATATTTATTATGATGAAACGTATCTATGATTTTATGAAAATTTGTACATGCAGGTAGGTACATATGTAATTTAGAGAAATATGCAGACTTCTTAATTAGAAGTGCCAAGAATTTTTGAAATGAAAAGTTTGCTAGTCCTACCAAAGCAAAATTTAACTGATGATGGTCTTTAAAAGATGATCGTCATACAACAAATAAGTATACAGAATAAACTTCCCAAGCTATATATCACAACTTATTTATAAGATATAACAGATAAGCACAATGTTCATATTTTTCTAATAAATGTCGACTAATTTCTACCCATACTCGTCTTCTGCTCATCTGTCAGAATATGTGGGACCCATCGAGTACAAACTTTTTTCAACAATAGTCCGTGTTTTAATATTTCAAATACTGCTGAAGAATGGTTCCCAGTGAAAAATGAAATGTCATTAACGGTGTATCTTGCATCAGTGTCAATGATCTGTTTCACAGTGTCAATTTGATTTTGGGTGATGACAGATGCAGGTCTTCCACCAGCTTCCACTTCCACTTCATCTGCAAGCATCTGTCGACCGCTTTGAAATCGAGGTACCCATCTCAGAACAGTTGGATAGGAGAGTGCAGAAGGTGCATAAACTCTGTTCAAATCAGCTTTGATTTCTGTGGGTTTATAACCGAGAAGCGCCCTTGCTTTACACTATGCCCTTTGCTCTAAATGATTAGGAACTTGACTTGCCATTGTTTCGTGCTATAGTGTCGCAGACGTCGTTTACGTCACATGTCAAGATCTCGGGTTCGCGTCATTTAGAAAATTTAATTTTTTCACGTTTTGTATAAAATTGATTAAATCTTAATTTTTCAAATCAATTTTCCTGAAAAACTATGTTAAACAGTTTTTATTATTTAATATTCATTAATTTCCAAATGCCCCTCGTACATTTTTGCTCATTGCATACTATTGTGAACTTAAGATTCTAGATGTTTTTTTTAATAAGCCTTTGTTTCGATGACGTAATGTGTTTAATTGTATTGGTATTGTCAATTATACAATGTGTTGACATATTTTGACTGCTTTGTCATTTATTTGTTAATAAATGACCATTAAAATTTAATGAATTAAGTCAAAATTAAAAAAAACAGAGCACCACCATTTCAGCTATCTATAACACATTTTTATCCTTTATAACATTTATGGATACTGATACTGATACATGTAGTTTTGTATAATTATTTTTTTAATATATCCTTTGGAAGCTTCTTCCCACGGGAGGCCCCTTTATTCCTGTGTATCACCATTGCGCATGCGTGCAAGATAACGTCCGTCTCCATATCTTTTTTTACGCGGTAAACATTTTTACAATTTTCTGATGCCGCTTCCCACCCCTCATCCATTTATTAATCGACGCTTTCTATATTGACTTCTTCCGGTAAATATTGTCCCCCCCCCCCCTTTTTTCATTTTTTTAAATTTAGGTTTAAAATAAGCATTTCATTTACAGTATTTTTGAAGCTTGCGAAGTCTGATGCCGGGCGGATATTGCCCCATCTTTGACACTGT
>NW_026923140.1:0-21490 GCF_032062105.1 Saccostrea cuccullata
CTCCATAACACCTCGGATAAATTTGTAATTAACATTCAATTATAATTGTTACTTAAACAGCATCATATGGCCCGTCAAGCCCATGAAGTGATACACTGTTCATTAACTTTTAAGTAAGTTTCTATAGGGTAAAAGTTTTAGTCCAAAATGATTGATTGCTTAATTTACTAGTGGTACAGTTGTAGTAAGTGTTACTGATTAAAAAAAAAACAGCCTGATAAAAATGTCAAGTGGAGTTTTTTCTTAAAAAAAATAATCAGTCTAAAGAATTTCTTGAATTTAAAATTTGAGAAACATGTAAAAGAAAAAATTCATTTTATCAATTGGTAAGCTTTTAAAATAGAAAAAAAATATTCTGATGACTAATCTATCCTATTCTCGCATCTTTTCTCCAGTACATCTTCCGAGGAAATGAAATTTTATACATAAGTTGCTGAGAGTTCCCGTCTGTATTCAAGTTCTTATCTGTCAGTCAAGATCAAGGTTCCTGAGTAGCATTATTATATATGCATATTAGTTCGCGAAATAGCGCGAAAGTTACGCGTTATATCGCGAAAATTCCGCGTTACAACGCGAAAGTTACGCGTTTATATCGCGAAAGTTTCGCGTAATATTGCGAAAGCTACGCATTTATTCGCGAAAGTTTCGCGTTATAACGCGAAAGTTACGCGTTATTTCGCGAAAGTTTCGCGTCATATCGCGAAAGTTACGCGTTATATCGCGAAAGTTTCGCGTTATAACGCGAAAGTTACGCGTTTATTCGCGAAAGTTTTTCCTTTTTATCGCGAAAGTTAAGCGTTTATTCGCGAAAGTTTCGCGTTATAACGCGAATTTTTTTTTTACCTACCAAAATGAGCTAAATGGGCTTTCATAGTATACTAATGTCGTTTAAAAGCAGCAATGATTAAAAAAAAAATCATATTAGGTTAAAAATTTATTACAGAAAAAACAAGCAAATTCAAGTAATTGTGGTCCCCCGCTTTCGGTGACTTTGTGGGTGAGATGTCATATTTATGACATATTATGTGTAATTAGTCAGCCCCCGGGCTGACTAGTTACGTTAGGATGAAACTGCAAGTGCGCTTGCGTTAATCGGAATTCTGGGAAAAAGATTTGCACAATTTTTTCCAACCAGGGGACGTGCTTCTAGGTATCACACCGGTAATTGACCAATCAAAATGAACTTAGTCAAATGTAGGTCCATATATATAGAATTAATTTTCTTTTCTTTTGAGGCGTTTTTCTATTTTCTTCCATGCCACTTTTACAACTTTGGTACCTGTGCCTAGTAAATTTTATGTACTTTGTGAATAAATAAAGGTTTTGGACAGGAACTATTTTTTTCATGGCATAGGAGGCTACTTCCTGTAGTGCACTCGAGGTGTTTATAAACACAGTGAAAACACGTGGATTTGAGGGTAGCCCTGTTTGCAGATGGAAAAAGTCCGAAAATGCCGTGTGGGTACCCTGTTTTTTGGTGTCAGCTAATGTGGCAGGTAATGTTTAACACCTTCTGCTAAATATTTTTTCATGTAAACAAATACCTGATTTTTAACGATTTTTTATTCTATATAGAATTATATAGTGAAAACAATTACCGGTGTGATACCTTGAAGGTGATTGTGAAAAATCATTTTAATCCTTATTAAAGACATTTTTCATTTTTAAAAGGCATATTTCAACAAAATATGTGATTTTATTAACTTTTTGTTGGAAAACACACAATTTTAAAATTAGAATTAGAATTTACATTATTTTTCACAGATTTCTGTTTAAAAATTAACAATAGGTTATATTTTACACTCAATACTTTAAAATATGACTAAAAAGGTAGCATTATGCATCTAAAATGTGGAAAGAAGTCAGAGAATATTGTTTTTTCATTTTATATGACTTAACATTATTTGCACCAGCTGACCGCAGTCAATTATAGTGTCTACAGACTTTGCGGTAAAGGGTGTTAAAGCTGATTTTTCAAGAATAGACTAATTCTAGGTTTGCGAATGAATTTTTAGCATAAGCGACAACTGCGATAAAATGTAAACAAGTAAAAATGTTTTCACAGAATGATAATTTCTACAGAAACATGATTTATTTTAATTTATTCAGACCTCCAGTGATACATACATTACTGCATTGGAAGAACAGAAATAATGAAATGAGTCAGATCTGTCTAATAAACTTAATACATAAGCTACATTAGTAAAATTCATTAAGAATTTATCAAAGTAAGGAAGGTTATGACCAAAAAATCCTGAAATACTGTCAAGGTCTGCATGATAATACTTATTCTGAGTTCTAACCATGCATCATACATGTAGTGCAGAATGTCACTTAGCAGCATGGCATGCCTTTTGTGGTTCTAAGGACTTTATTTATGCTTTCGCAGCTGACATTCATGTTTTTTCAGTTTGTCGGAGACTGTTTTTTGTTATTTTTTCATTTATATGTAGGTGTTGACTGTCACTTTTGAATTAACTCTCAGTCAGTGATGCTTATATGAGCATGATCTACTAAGTATATCATTGTACTGAAATATTAATAAATTCCAAATTGAACTGATGAAGAAATTTGGCATATTTACATAATTGAAATATCAGAATAACTATAATTCAGCTAATAAGGTGCACATTTCTTCTCAGATCACTTCCTATAAATTTTATCAACAGTTTTGGTACACCCACCCACCTCAAAGAATCATGGAGGATGTCCTGAATCTGGTCTCTGTGATGCATTTTGTCTCATAGAAAAGTGTTCAAACTCATTAAAATGTTTAATATTTATATTTTAAAATCTAAATGTTCATTTTTTTATGTAAATTTGTTGAAACAAAAAGATATAATCTGGCATAAATCATGGAAATTCATTAAACACCTTTGGAATTCCTGAATAAATCCATGAAAAGAGAATAATTATGCATGTTAAATTGAAATTTCATGGCTAATTTGTGTCTTAAGAGAAAGCCAGTTGCATAAATCACAACAATAAATTACATCTGAATTGTTGTCTCCAGGTTCTTATCATCAAAGCCAGTTTAATGGAGTGTGGGAGCTGTGAAGAACCTCCCTAGATGCTGATATCATTTTGACTGCCCTGAGTTACAACACAGCATTTAGATAAACTTCTGCACAGCAGCTTGTAGACACATACCTGGGCTTTATTTGGAACATAAATTGACCAGATACAGTGTTCATTATCAACCCAGTATTTAACAATTTCTGTATTTTTGTTCATTCTTTGAAGGGGAAAATGCAACTTTGTTATGTAATAATTACATAATGGTCTTAGACTTGTAAACTCTTTTCTGTTTGTGGTGAAGAACAAAGCATATACTCTCCACGGATAAAAAATTGGTTGCCAAGCTTATTCTTTTAATGGTGAAATTCTGCTTCAAAAGATGCACAAAAAACTGCTTCCAGAGTGCTGTGTGTGTTGTTCTTGACTGCTCTGGAGTAAGGGAGATAAATGCTTCATATCTTCAGAAATAAGGGGATTTAGATCACCAGACTTAGGGATGTTGGGGACAATTATTTCATGAATCTCAGGTGCAAAAATGGAAAAAATCGAACACCTTCAAAGGTCCTTCAAGGTATCACACCGGTAATTGACCAATCAAAATGAACTTAGTCAAATGTAGGTCCATATATATAGAATTAATTTTCTTTTCTTTTGAGGCGTTTTTCTATTTTCTTCCATGCCACTTTTACAACTTTGGTACCTGTGCCTAGTAAATTTTATGTACTTTGTGAATAAATAAAGGTTTTGGACAGGAACTATTTTTTTCATGGCATAGGAGGCTACTTCCTGTAGTGCACTCGAGGTGTTTATAAACACAGTGAAAACACGTGGATTTGAGGGTAGCCCTGTTTGCAGATGGAAAAAGTCCGAAAATGCCGTGTGGGTACCCTGTTTTTTGGTGTCAGCTAATGTGGCAGGTAATGTTTAACACCTTCTGCTAAATATTTTTTCATGTAAACAAATACCTGATTTTTAACGATTTTTTATTCTATATAGAATTATATAGTGAAAACAATTACCGGTGTGATACCTTGAAGGTGATTGTGAAAAATCATTTTAATCCTTATTAAAGACATTTTTCATTTTTAAAAGGCATATTTCAACAAAATATGTGATTTTATTAACTTTTTGTTGGAAAACACACAATTTTAAAATTAGAATTAGAATTTACATTATTTTTCACAGATTTCTGTTTAAAAATTAACAATAGGTTATATTTTACACTCAATACTTTAAAATATGACTAAAAAGGTAGCATTATGCATCTAAAATGTGGAAAGAAGTCAGAGAATATTGTTTTTTCATTTTATATGACTTAACATTATTTGCACCAGCTGACCGCAGTCAATTATAGTGTCTACAGACTTTGCGGTAAAGGGTGTTAAAGCTGATTTTTCAAGAATAGACTAATTCTAGGTTTGCGAATGAATTTTTAGCATAAGCGACAACTGCGATAAAATGTAAACAAGTAAAAATGTTTTCACAGAATGATAATTTCTACAGAAACATGATTTATTTTAATTTATTCAGACCTCCAGTGATACATACATTACTGCATTGGAAGAACAGAAATAATGAAATGAGTCAGATCTGTCTAATAAACTTAATACATAAGCTACATTAGTAAAATTCATTAAGAATTTATCAAAGTAAGGAAGGTTATGACCAAAAAATCCTGAAATACTGTCAAGGTCTGCATGATAATACTTATTCTGAGTTCTAACCATGCATCATACATGTAGTGCAGAATGTCACTTAGCAGCATGGCATGCCTTTTGTGGTTCTAAGGACTTTATTTATGCTTTCGCAGCTGACATTCATGTTTTTTCAGTTTGTCGGAGACTGTTTTTTGTTATTTTTTCATTTATATGTAGGTGTTGACTGTCACTTTTGAATTAACTCTCAGTCAGTGATGCTTATATGAGCATGATCTACTAAGTATATCATTGTACTGAAATATTAATAAATTCCAAATTGAACTGATGAAGAAATTTGGCATATTTACATAATTGAAATATCAGAATAACTATAATTCAGCTAATAAGGTGCACATTTCTTCTCAGATCACTTCCTATAAATTTTATCAACAGTTTTGGTACACCCACCCACCTCAAAGAATCATGAAGGATGTCCTGAATCTGGTCTCTGTGATGCATTTTGTCTCATAGAAAAGTGTTCAAACTCATTAAAATGTTTAATATTTATATTTTAAAATCTAAATGTTCATTTTTTTATGTAAATTTGTTGAAACAAAAAGATATAATCTGGCATAAATCATGGAAATTCATTAAACACCTTTGGAATTCCTGAATAAATCCATGAAAAGAGAATAATTATGCATGTTAAATTGAAATTTCATGGCTAATTTGTGTCTTAAGAGAAAGCCAGTTGCATAAATCACAACAATAAATTACATCTGAATTGTTGTCTCCAGGTTCTTATCATCAAAGCCAGTTTAATGGAGTGTGGGAGCTGTGAAGAACCTCCCTAGATGCTGATATCATTTTGACTGCCCTGAGTTACAACACAGCATTTAGATAAACTTCTGCACAGCAGCTTGTAGACACATACCTGGGCTTTATTTGGAACATAAATTGACCAGATACAGTGTTCATTATCAACCCAGTATTTAACAATTTCTGTATTTTTGTTCATTCTTTGAAGGGGAAAATGCAACTTTGTTATGTAATAATTACATAATGGTCTTAGACTTGTAAACTCTTTTCTGTTTGTGGTGAAGAACAAAGCATATACTCTCCACGGATAAAAAATTGGTTGCCAAGCTTATTCTTTTAATGGTGAAATTCTGCTTCAAAAGATGCACAAAAAACTGCTTCCAGAGTGCTGTGTGTGTTGTTCTTGACTGCTCTGGAGTAAGGGAGATAAATGCTTCATATCTTCAGAAATAAGGGGATTTAGATCACCAGACTTAGGGATGTTGGGGACAATTATTTCATGAATCTCAGGTGCAAAAATGGAAAAAATCGAACACCTTCAAAGGTCCTTCAAGGTATCACACCGGTAATTGACCAATCAAAATGAACTTAGTCAAATGTAGGTCCATATATATAGAATTAATTTTCTTTTCTTTTGAGGCGTTTTTCTATTTTCTTCCATGCCACTTTTACAACTTTGGTACCTGTGCCTAGTAAATTTTATGTACTTTGTGAATAAATAAAGGTTTTGGACAGGAACTATTTTTTTCATGGCATAGGAGGCTACTTCCTGTAGTGCACTCGAGGTGTTTATAAACACAGTGAAAACACGTGGATTTGAGGGTAGCCCTGTTTGCAGATGGAAAAAGTCCGAAAATGCCGTGTGGGTACCCTGTTTTTTGGTGTCAGCTAATGTGGCAGGTAATGTTTAACACCTTCTGCTAAATATTTTTTCATGTAAACAAATACCTGATTTTTAACGATTTTTTATTCTATATAGAATTATATAGTGAAAACAATTACCGGTGTGATACCTTGAAGGTGATTGTGAAAAATCATTTTAATCCTTATTAAAGACATTTTTCATTTTTAAAAGGCATATTTCAACAAAATATGTGATTTTATTAACTTTTTGTTGGAAAACACACAATTTTAAAATTAGAATTAGAATTTACATTATTTTTCACAGATTTCTGTTTAAAAATTAACAATAGGTTATATTTTACACTCAATACTTTAAAATATGACTAAAAAGGTAGCATTATGCATCTAAAATGTGGAAAGAAGTCAGAGAATATTGTTTTTTCATTTTATATGACTTAACATTATTTGCACCAGCTGACCGCAGTCAATTATAGTGTCTACAGACTTTGCGGTAAAGGGTGTTAAAGCTGATTTTTCAAGAATAGACTAATTCTAGGTTTGCGAATGAATTTTTAGCATAAGCGACAACTGCGATAAAATGTAAACAAGTAAAAATGTTTTCACAGAATGATAATTTCTACAGAAACATGATTTATTTTAATTTATTCAGACCTCCAGTGATACATACATTACTGCATTGGAAGAACAGAAATAATGAAATGAGTCAGATCTGTCTAATAAACTTAATACATAAGCTACATTAGTAAAATTCATTAAGAATTTATCAAAGTAAGGAAGGTTATGACCAAAAAATCCTGAAATACTGTCAAGGTCTGCATGATAATACTTATTCTGAGTTCTAACCATGCATCATACATGTAGTGCAGAATGTCACTTAGCAGCATGGCATGCCTTTTGTGGTTCTAAGGACTTTATTTATGCTTTCGCAGCTGACATTCATGTTTTTTCAGTTTGTCGGAGACTGTTTTTTGTTATTTTTTCATTTATATGTAGGTGTTGACTGTCACTTTTGAATTAACTCTCAGTCAGTGATGCTTATATGAGCATGATCTACTAAGTATATCATTGTACTGAAATATTAATAAATTCCAAATTGAACTGATGAAGAAATTTGGCATATTTACATAATTGAAATATCAGAATAACTATAATTCAGCTAATAAGGTGCACATTTCTTCTCAGATCACTTCCTATAAATTTTATCAACAGTTTTGGTACACCCACCCACCTCAAAGAATCATGAAGGATGTCCTGAATCTGGTCTCTGTGATGCATTTTGTCTCATAGAAAAGTGTTCAAACTCATTAAAATGTTTAATATTTATATTTTAAAATCTAAATGTTCATTTTTTTATGTAAATTTGTTGAAACAAAAAGATATAATCTGGCATAAATCATGGAAATTCATTAAACACCTTTGGAATTCCTGAATAAATCCATGAAAAGAGAATAATTATGCATGTTAAATTGAAATTTCATGGCTAATTTGTGTCTTAAGAGAAAGCCAGTTGCATAAATCACAACAATAAATTACATCTGAATTGTTGTCTCCAGGTTCTTATCATCAAAGCCAGTTTAATGGAGTGTGGGAGCTGTGAAGAACCTCCCTAGATGCTGATATCATTTTGACTGCCCTGAGTTACAACACAGCATTTAGATAAACTTCTGCACAGCAGCTTGTAGACACATACCTGGGCTTTATTTGGAACATAAATTGACCAGATACAGTGTTCATTATCAACCCAGTATTTAACAATTTCTGTATTTTTGTTCATTCTTTGAAGGGGAAAATGCAACTTTGTTATGTAATAATTACATAATGGTCTTAGACTTGTAAACTCTTTTCTGTTTGTGGTGAAGAACAAAGCATATACTCTCCACGGATAAAAAATTGGTTGCCAAGCTTATTCTTTTAATGGTGAAATTCTGCTTCAAAAGATGCACAAAAAACTGCTTCCAGAGTGCTGTGTGTGTTGTTCTTGACTGCTCTGGAGTAAGGGAGATAAATGCTTCATATCTTCAGAAATAAGGGGATTTAGATCACCAGACTTAGGGATGTTGGGGACAATTATTTCATGAATCTCAGGTGCAAAAATGGAAAAAATCGAACACCTTCAAAGGTCCTTCAAGGTATCACACCGGTAATTGACCAATCAAAATGAACTTAGTCAAATGATCACTTCCTATAAATTTTATCAACAGAGGTCCATATATATAGAATTAATTTTCTTTTCTTTTGAGGCGTTTTTCTATTTTCTTCCATGCCACTTTTACAACTTTGGTACCTGTGCCTAGTAAATTTTATGTACTTTGTGAATAAATAAAGGTTTTGGACAGGAACTATTTTTTTCATGGCATAGGAGGCTACTTCCTGTAGTGCACTCGAGGTGTTTATAAACACAGTGAAAACACGTGGATTTGAGGGTAGCCCTGTTTGCAGATGGAAAAAGTCCGAAAATGCCGTGTGGGTACCCTGTTTTTTGGTGTCAGCTAATGTGGCAGGTAATGTTTAACACCTTCTGCTAAATATTTTTTCATGTAAACAAATACCTGATTTTTAACGATTTTTTATTCTATATAGAATTATATAGTGAAAACAATTACCGGTGTGATACCTTCTACACGCACACACGACCTCGATCTATTTATAGACTGCATTGTTCTTCGTCGTTCTCGACGAAAATTTATGACATAGACTATTCAGCTTCTAGATGGGATATTTGTCAGTTTATAAATGAAACTATGAAAATATTTCTTTGCTTCTAATAGATGATTACATTTATTCCCTCAATCGCAATTGCAAGCCGAAGATTTAAATTGTGTATTCCTCTAGATGCCTGATGCGAGACTCCCTCGATACCTGGCTTGCATAAGACATGTACGGGTCGGAATTCACACAACAATCCACTTGCCACAAAGGTCCTAAAATAGTATAAAAAAAAAAAAAAAAGATCAATTTCTCTTCACTCTAATGATGGAAGTTATGAAAACATCAGCTAGAAGACCACTGTAAGACAGAAAATTCTTATAATTTACATGATGATAGACGTGTAAGTGCCGCTTGTGCACGTGAACCGCGCCCACATGTGAGACCACAGTGGAAATGCGATAGCTGAGAGAACTGTGCTGATTTATAGACTGGGTCAACACCCCCCCCCCCAATGAAAGGAGAGAGGGGGAATGGATTCCAGTTTTTTAATCTATAGTTTTGCTATGATGGTAGACATCATCAAAGACATTTTGTGTACATGTATACGTACTGCATGTATAAACATATTTTGAATTTAAAATTGTTTTCTGTGGCGTTCATTACTTTTCTGGAAGGAATTCTTTTCTTTCCTAATAACACTAAAATGGATGCTCAAACTTAGAAATTAAATTAAATATAGATGCAGTATAGCCCCCCCCCCCCCTCATGCATTGCCTCGAAATGCACACAAATGAAAACTGTTATTTAATAATATTTAAAAACGATCTAACACAAAGTCTACCATCCTTTTATTCATCATAATCTGCATATCATTTTTATAGAATTTAACGTGATCTTAGTTGCCATGGTGGCATTTGTTCATTTACCAGTATAAGATGAACTTTCTCTGATGTCTGCGCCGAAGAGAATTTATTGGAGATCATTGTAATGGTCACGATGCAGAATTAAAAAAAAATTATTCTATGCTTTATTATTTATTATGTATGTGGCATTATGTTACAAATAAGAAAACGATTACACTAATTTAACTTTTCTAACAATGGCATTTATTACATTTAAGGAACACAACATGATGGATAGATCAAATCATATACCACTACAAAACAAGAAAGAAACTTTCTGTATTCCAGTGGCTGACTCTCAGCTTTTTTAAAAAAGCTAACCTTGTATGAACACCCTATCATATGTCATTTATTTAGAAACCATCACTAAACTCCAAGGACAAGGTGATAGGGTTGAAGTTCTTGGTATCCAATGAAAAGTCTTCTCACAAGGATTACATATGTGAAGTATGAAAACCCTAGCCCTTACCATTCAAATGTTATGGTCAAGGTTAAAGTTTTTTTCATATGTACGAAAAATCTCCAAGGTCAAGATGAAAAGGTCAGGTTGTTGATATCAAATAAAAAGTCTTTCCACAAAAATGATTTTTTGTATAACTATATAGTATGGGTATGGTTTTACATGTATCATTGTTGTCGTGTTTTTGCTTTGAAGAACCCGTGATTTTATTTTTTGATACACCAGAACTTCAGATTATCCGACTCGGAGGACATGCTTTCTTGTCTAGCGAAATATATTTCATTTATCGTCTTTTAGCAAATCACAAACAAACTATCGAGAAAATATTTATTTGATTAAAATGATTATTTCTTTTTATGTATCTTGGGAACCCCTTGTAAAATGATTAAGTTTCAAGTGAAGACCAACGAACTTTTCTTCAATTTCTGGCATATAAAACGGATTCGGTAGGGAAAGTCAGTGGTTTTCTCACTATAGCTTGTCAGAGGGGAAGCCTGGTCATGTCCTTCCGTAGGGGGGAGGTGTCAGTCAACATAAATTATATAACAATTATAACAGTATAACAAGTTTTCGGACGGGAGGGGGCTTCTCACTATTTGGGAATCTCACTTTATGGCTCCGGCCAATTAAAGCCGAATTGGCCCTCTGTGTATGAGATAAATTAATAGTAAAAAAAAAAGAAAAAAAGAAATTGATGAGTTATTTGATAATTGTAAGTTTCACGGCGCATCTTCCAATTATCATATGGAAAAATATTATATTTATTAGATATATTAAAATATTAAGTATTTTGCAACAGATCTCTGTACACTGTTTCCCAGCATACCTTTTTCAAATGAGTATAAACTATGTGTATACAATGAATACAATTTAGCAGTTCAAATAGCCGCCCCCCCCAAAAAAAAGTACTATGAGCACTGAGCTCCCTGAGTGATATCCCCCGCCTTTCATTTTTAAATTATAATGGCGATGTCCATGTTTTGCTCGTGTCAGATCAAAGAGTAAGATAGAAGGTGGACAGTGACATTGTTTAATAATCTTTGAAGGTATCATTTAATTTCATTCAATAGTAACTACAGGACGAGTTGCAGATAAGAAATGGATACCCTTCAATGCAATAGAAAGAATGGCAGTGTCCATGTTTTGGTATGGTAAACCCGAAATATGTGTCTGATTCAAAAGTAAAATTGAAGGTGCACAAAGACATTATGCATCGCCATATAACGGACGGACGGACATCTCGATCACTATATACCCTCCCACTTTTCAAGTTAAAGTATAATAAAAACGCGAATTAAAATAGCAGAGCTCATTATCCAACTGAACGGATTTATTCAATAATTTTTTTGAACTTTTCTAAGAAAATGTTAAAACATAAAATTGTCAGTAAAAACGGCACTGGAAAATCGTTAAATATCAGTTGTCGGCGCATGCTCGCATTTTTCTATAGGACAACCCCTTGTATTCTTCTTGAAAATATTTCGATTTGCTTCTTATTTCGTGTTGAATAATATTCAATCATTCCATCACTCGTTTTCGACGTCGTGTTCCCCAATTTGACCAATTACTCAAAGAATGAACATCTTCATCAGGATAGGGTTCAGGGTAAGGGTCAAAATCGTCTTCAGCATCTTTCCTGTCAACGTAATTGTTACCGCCATAACAATAAAATTTAAAATCATCGTCTTTTACAGGTTAATTATCATAGCTGTTGTCTGATTCAGAAGAAATATTCGCCATTTTCTTCTCCTTCTTTCTCTTTCTGTATTTCGTCTTTTTTATACCTAGAATGATAAAAAGATAACAGAAAAAAAGATGATACTAAAAAGGGTTTGGTAAGTAATCTGAAAGCTTTTATCAAGTTTTAACATTTCAAGAGGTAAGAAGTCTTATGACGTATTATAAATGGTATGTTTCAATAGTTTACAAGTTAATTCAGAGAACTCATGTCCCCCGCTAAAGGAAAAAAAGAAGAGTGACCCGGAGGCGGGGATCTAGTGGAGTGGAGTACTTTATAAAGGACGGGAGGGACCAAAGAGAGTCATGGTATGAAGAATCTTGGCGGATAAGACGAGGAAAATGCTCGTGCCAGTTTTTTTTTCTTTTTTGCAAGTACGTTTATTGGAAATATCTCAATTTTTCGAATTTACTAACAACAAATGATATGTAGATTCTAAACAAGCTAAAACTTATTTTTTTATTTTTTGCTACATAATGTCAAACATGGTTTTGGAATTCTATTCTGTAATCTGAGTGTAACATCTTTCCATCGCCTTTCATTATTCGTTCTCAGTAAAATGGTACGATGGCCCACTCTATTTTAAAAACGTAGTTATAGCATCCAATTTATGTCAGTTTTTGGTGAAAATTGAGCGTGATGCTATTTTGTTATGTTAATCAGAACCGAAGTCGCTGTTACAGTATTCAGGTATTGTCAATTTTGTATGCAGAAATGGCAATAAGCATCACATAAATTTGAGAAAAAGTGTCTGCAAAAAATGAATTTATCGATTTTTTGGGGGGGCTATCGATATGTAGGCAAATTGTACGGCTTATTCCCCCTGTTATAATTGTTTTAAAAAAACTCCTTAAATTGTCGCCCGGAATTAAAGCCCCCCCCCCCCCCCACAAACACACACAAACACACAGGAAAAAAGTATGAATTGACGACCTTCACCTTTGACGATTTGAGCTAAAATAAATAGTGGTCTTCCTTATGCTTCCTTAGGGCATACGAAGTTCTGGTATAAAATGTCATACTGACATAGCAAAAGCTCAAAGGCCTCTCAAAATATTGTGCTGAAACGAAAGTGTTACAACAGAAAGAATTTTCTTTAATTAATTATAACCTTGACGTTTAAACATTAATTTTGACCTCAAATTCAATTGAGATTTTCCTTAGTTATTGTGTAAAATTTCAAAGCAAAAGCTATAAGTCTTCTTTAGATAATGCGTAACATGCAGACAGAACTATACAGACATCTAGGTGAACGGGCAGACAGACTGAAATTAATAACACCCCCCCCCCTCATTTTCAACAGGGGACAATAACTGTACCTTTCATAAATCTTGGCCGGTCCAAATGACGGAGTCCGGAGATCATTTCCGTTTTTCGGTCTGATGAAATGCCTCCCACCTCAGGGGCGTAGTATCCGGGGGGCCAGGGGGGGCCTGGCCCCCCCCCCACTTTTTTTCCCAACCTTACATACACTATAGGAAATGTTAATTCAAAACCTGTTTGCCCCCCCCCCCCCCCCCCCCCCCCCCCCCCCCCCCCCCCCCCCCACGAAAATAGGATTTTCGACTTTGGGCAACTTTTACCTTTTTTTTTTTTTTGCTTGTCAACTTTTTCAGGTAAGTAAAAAAATTTTTTTCTCTGCCTGGCCCCCCCACTTTCAAAAACGATGCTACGCCACTGCACCAATAGTCGATCATTAACACTGTCATAGCATAAGCTATTGAGTTTCCTTCCGTAGATGTTTGTATTTTCTGGTACGGTCACTTTCAACAATTTACCATTTTCGTCTCGTATTACTACAGAATTATTCCTGCAAACCAGGATGTAAAAATTGTTTGAAAGTGCGTCTGTGCAAACGGTATGGAATATCTCAGATCCCTTACCACAGGATTTTTTTGAAAAAGAAAACCGATAATTTCCCTTAAAGTCCGTCACAACTACTTTATTTTTTACTCGATCGGACACTATTATGTCCCCATTTTGATTTTCTGTAACGTACACTGGATGAGAGTATAAGTTTCCGCCTTTGTCATTTTGTTGAATGGTAAATACTTCATTTCCAAGTGAGTTATATATTGTTATTCTCCCTACACGGTTGTTGAGTGTTGTACCAACAAGTAATTCGTTAGTGGCTAATGATGAAAAGAGACACTCTGTTTTCCATTCTGGTGGATTTTTCAAAGATAACACTTTAGTAGTTAGATCTTTTGAGATCTTGACGATATTCTCTTTTTCGTCAATATATAAAAGATCCTGCTTGCTATTTACTGTGTGTGTACCGTATCCATTTCTTTTGATATCCATTATTTCGAGTTCTTTTTTCTCATCTACTAGATTTAACAAAGTCTGGCTGTCACGATATTCTCTTTTTCGTCAATATATAAAAGATCCTGCTTGCTATTTACTGTGTGTGTACCGTATCCGTTTCTTTTGATATCCATTATTTCGAGTTCTTTTTTCTCATCTACTAGATTTAACAAAGTCTGGCTGTCACTAAACCATACTGAGTATGTATTTATATAAGACATATGACAACCCACTATTGATTGTGCAATATTAATTTCCATAAAAGGACTTAAATTGCATCTGGAAGCAACTTCCAAGGAATGTTCAATCAGTGGCTTTCGTTTTTCGGTTTTTGCGTATAGATGTCCATTCAAACGATAGAGGAAATTCATCACACTATCATAGAAACTGAAAATTTTGAGAAATCACGAATTTTAAGGTGTAGAGACTGTGAGAAAATGCATTGATTATATTTAAGGAAATGCATAAATTTTACCGGATAATTAGCCGCCGCCTCAAAATAACTGACATTTTGTTCTAAAATTTTGCAATGTGTTACAAGCTTCCGGTTTTGTCTGATAATTTTTTGACATTTCAATGTTTCATAAATCAGAATTCTTTGCCTTTCTTCGTTTTGTAATTTTAAATTCAGGATCTTCGAGGAAATGGATTTTACATCTTCCTCAACTGCATGCTTTACTGCCAAGCTCTCTGGAAGCATGTCACTTCGTATTTCTTTTATTTGAAGTTTTGTTTCTTCTCTCCGTCTTCTGTATTCTTCTTCAATGTCTGCAAGGATGTGTCCATTGTGGTCAGTACACATTTCACAGACCGGAATATTACATGTATAACACCAATGTACATGTACATATGTCTGATCTGAATCATCAGAATGTAATTCACATGTAGTTTTTGTCAAAACCCTACTTCGTTCGATGTACAATGTCACATCGTGATGTTTGCTATCAAGATTCATAACATGTATTTCTTTGCATGGCTGGCAGAATTGACGTCTACACGTGTTGCAACGGTAGTCTCCAAATTTACTACAATTCGTTTTACACCATGAATCATCCCTGAATATGAAAAAAAAACGGGAAATTGTATCACTATTATTTCTTAAACAATTGATTGATACAATATCAAGGCATTTTAAGGAGGTTTGATCCTGAGCTTTTGATCAAGCAGACTTTGGACTGGACCTGTATTTCTAAAATTCTGCATCATTTTTAAGTTCTTACATTTAATCTAGATTCTACGATGCAAAGTGAACTATATTCAATGAAAAAAAAAACCCAATCTCTAATTAAAATTAGATCTTTTATCCGCTCCAGTTTGATCGCTACACATTTTGTGTAGCGATCAAAGTAGCTGCAGAACTGCAGCTCTCCGAAAAACATATTGACAGACCGGAGAGATACAGAGCCACCCATTGAAAAAAAATTGTATATTGCAATTGCACACAAAAGTGAGCTGTTTCTCGAATTTTTTCTCCATGTCTTTTTTAAAAAACTGTCAAATCAATATTAAGCTGCAGAACTGTAGCTCTCCGGAAAAAAATATATTGACAGACCGGAGAGCTACAGTGCCATCCATTGAAAAAATTGTATATTTATTGCGCACAAAAAATTGCGCTTGGTTCAGGGTTAATTATTTCTAATTCTTACCTTAATTGCAAAAAATCTAAATTTCAAACAAATTCTTTACTTTCCTATCAAGTACTCTCGTAGTCGACATCTTGCAAACAAAAATGGCAGTATGAATAGACAAAATAGTATATTTTTTCAGAGAGCTACAGTTCTGCAGCTAACCAATATATTACTAACCGTGTGTTCCCATTATTTTTTTCACTGTTTCCACAACAAAACATTCCAAGTAACAGGTGTTAACCCCACCCCCACCTCCCGGTCATCGAAATTTTTGCCCATTTATACTTCCATTTTGGTTTGATTCGGTCCAACGCGCTTCATACAGATGTCAACTATACAAGAGTACTAGATACTAGTAGATGAGTAAGGAATATTTTGAAATGTAGCTTTTTTTGCGATTGACATAAGAATCCAGAACATAGCGCATTTTTGTGTGCGCAATAAATATACATTTTTTTTAAAGGTGGCACTGTAGCTCTCCGGTCTGTCAATATATTTTTTTCGGAGAGCTACAGTTCTGCAACTACGATCAAAGTGGATCTTGTTTGTTCCATTTTATTTTATACTTCTGCCTGTATAGACCCTTTACATAGTTGTACAATAGTCGTCTGACCGGCAAGCATTTGGGCCTTTCAAATTTTGTCTTCAAATAATTATATTCGTATTGTTAATGCTATACTACTTTATTTTAGTATTTGAACATTGCATAGAATTGCTGTTTTAAAACGAATTAAACAATAATTTATATATATTTAAAAAGAAAGTAAAAATATATTTTTATACGTTCAAAAATACTCTTTTCTATGTTAACTAAATCAGTATCAGTTTGTCTGATATCAGAGTATGAATTAGTTTGGCTGATATCAAAGTATAAATTATACTCACGAAATTCCGGCCATGTCGAACTTGTTCTCGAATGTCACCTTTCCATTTCTGCGTATTTTTAGGGGCATGATGGTGGAAGCACTATCTGCTGTCGCCTTCAATATACGTTATGAATTTTCTTTCATATTGATTCCCAGTATTGGAAGAAATTGATTACATAATCAAACTATTAAAGTTGTATGCCGCTATTTTTCATCGTCTCAAGCCACGGTCCGGAGTCCGCATATAGCTCTCTCCTGCGGCCTGAATGGGAGAGGATTGTACATTTTGGCCGTGGTTTGCGACGATACTATTTTATACAAAATGCATGTATTAATGCTTACTTCTTATTTAATGTCTTTTCAACACAATTAAGTATTATGTATTATAGATAAGTCTCCTAAATTTAGATTGCAATGAAAAGGGAGGGAAAAATCAATCACCCTTTATGATGAGTGAAAAAACAGAAACGCTGTCTATAATGCAAGTCATTCATGTTTTTCCTTTGAATTAAAAAGTAAAGATACATTATCGATCTTTTAAAAACTTATTTTACAAAACGCCAGATGATTCTTGTGAAAGTATTGAGGCTTTTGCATTCAAAAAAAAATCATTTAAAAGTCGAAGCCAAGCGACGGGGAACTAGGAATTACCAAATAATGAAAAAGGTTATTTAAACCAGAAGTCTCTGTCGAGACTGTAGCTCTACTGGTTTGTACTGATCAAAAACCGATGCACAGAATTATGTATCTTAGTGTAGTCTACTTGTGTGATAAGTTATATTGAAATCAGACCAAAACTGTAGAAGGAGTAGCATTTTAAAGGAATTCCACAGAAAATTCTATTTTTAGTAACCATGGCAACACCGTTCATTGAAATCAAAAACCGATGCACTATTTTATGTAAATTAGTGTAGTTTACTTATGTGCCAAGTGATAATGAAATGAGACCAAAACTGTAGAAGGAGTAGCGTTTTAAAGGAATTTCACAGAAAATTCTACTTTTAGTAACATTGCAACACCGCTCATCGAAATCAAAAACCGATGCACTATTTTATGTATCTTAGTGTAGTCTACTTGTGTGCCAAGTGATATTGAAATGAGACTAAAACTGTAGAAGGAGTAGCGTTTTATAGGAATTTCTCAGAAAATTCTATTTTTAGTAACCATGGCAACATCGTTCATCGAAATCAAAAACCGATGCATTATTTTATGTATCTTAGTGTTGTCTACTTCTGTGCCAAGTAATACTGAAATCAGACCAAAACTGTAGAAGGAGTAGCGTTTTAAAGGAATTTCGCAGAAAATTCTATTTTTAGTAACCATGGCAACACCGTTCATCGAAATCAAAAACCGATGCACTATTTTATGTATCTTAGTGTAGTCTACCTGTGTGCTAAGTAATATTGAAATCAGACTAAAATTGTAGGAGGAGTAGCGTTTTGAAAAATTGTTTACAGACAGACGGACGGACGCCGGACGCATTACTATCGCATAAGCTCTTCTGGTCTCTGACCAGTAGAGCTAAAAAATGATCCTTGCCACCCATCAAAATAAAAACCTATGCACAGAATTATGTATCTTAGTATAGTCTACTTGTGTGCCAAGTTATATTGAAATCGGACCAAAAGTGTAGGAGGAGTAGCATTTTGAAAGAATTTCACAGAAATTTTTATTTTTAGTAACCATGGCAACACCCGTTCATCAAAATCAAAAACCAATGCACAGAATTATGTATCTTAGTGTAGTCTACTTATGTGCCAAGATCAAAATCAAAAACCAATGCACAGAATTATGTATGACCAGTAGAGCTAAAAAATGATCCTTGCCACTCATCAAAATAAAAACCTATGCACAGAATTATGTATCTTAGTATAGTCTACTTGTGTGCCAAGTTATACTGAAATCAGACCAAAACTGCAGGAGGAGTAGCATTTTGAAAGAATTTCACAGAAATTTCTATTTTTAGTAACCATGGCAACATTGTTCATTGAAATCAAAAACCGATGCACAGAATTATGTATCTTAGTGTAGTCTACTTGTATGCCAAGCTATATCAAAATCAGACCAAAACTGTAGGAGGAGTAGCATTTTGAAAGAATTTCACAGAAATTTCTATTTTTAGTAACCACGGCAACACCGTTTATCGAAATCAAAAACCGATGCACAGAATTATGTATCTTAGTGTAGTCTACTTGTGTGCCAAGTTATACTGAAATCGGACCAAATCTGTAGGAGGAGTAGCATTTTGAAAGATTTCAAAGAAATTTCTATTTTTAGTAACCAAGGCAACACCGTTCATCGAAATCAAAAACCGATGCACAGAATTATGTATTTTAGTGTAGTCTACTTGTGTGCCAAGTAATATTGAAATTGGACCAAAACTGTAGGAGGAGTAGCATTTTGAAAGAATTTCACAGAAATTTCTATTTTTAGTAACCACGGCAACACCGTTCATTGAAATCAAAAACCGATGCACAGAATTATGTATCTTAGTGTAGTCTACTTTTGTGCCAAGTTATATTGAAATCAAACCAAAACTGTAGGAGGAGTAGCATTTTGAAAGAATTTCACAGAAATTTCTATTTTTAGTAACCACGGTAACACCGTTCATCGAAATCAAAAACCGATGCACAAAATTATTTATCTTAGTATAGTCTACTTGTGTGCCAAGTTATATTGAAATCGGACCAAAACTGTAGGAGGAGTAGCATTTTGAAAAATTGTTTACAGACAGACAGACAGACAGACGGACGGACGACGGACGCATTAGTATCGCATAAGCTCTTCTGGTCTCTGACCAGTAGAGCTAAAAAGAAGAGCTTGCGCGAATCTAGATTGGGATAGGAAGGTTAGGGGAACTTTAACAGGGATGGGCGGGGGCATTTCGGTATAAAATTTCATTGCAAAAGCTCCTTGAGATATCACCCGAAAATGAAAGTTTTACACTCAGCCAAAAATATGAATTGACGACCTTGACCTATGACCTCTTGGACTCAACTATAAGGACTTGCAGTTTTACTTTCATTACAAAAGCTCAAAGGCTTCTCAAGATAAAGTGTTACAGACAGACAGGAGTACAGACCGAAAGGCAGCTAGACGGACGGACGGACAGGCCGAAATAAATATCTCCTACTCTCATTAAAACTGGAGGACAATAAAATGTTTAGCTCACCTGAGCCGAAAGCATCCACAGGCAGTGTAGATTCAAGTTTATTCAAAGTCATGGCCCCCTTAAAGCTTTTTAATGCTAAATTGATTTTTTGCTTATTTTTCCTGCTGTCCTCTATAAAAAGATGAATTTTTCATCAATTAAGATTTGTATATACTAATCTTAATTGAAAAAATCTAATTTTTGTAGAGGACACTGGCCAGAGTACTCATGTGAGCGATGTGGCCTTTGGGTCTCTTGTTTGGTTGTTAGTACGGGAATTATGTTGCAGAAAAAATGCATAATCTGTGTTAGTGGATTAATCAGATTTTTTTCTGCAATAGCTGCCTGCAACGTAACTTTCCACAGTGACAAATAAAGACTTTTGTTTTTATTTATAAATGTACAATTAATCAATCAAAGCGGGATTTAGAAAATGAAATATTGTATTGTTACACAGGCACATGGCCTTATTTATTTTTCTTTTAATGAAAAAATATACCCCCTACTTAATAGTACGATATTAGATAACGGGTATATTTTTCTTTAAAAGAAAAATAAGTAACGTCAGGTGCCTGTGATCTGTACATACATGCACTAGTATGAGATATGATGCTTAAGCTGTGATTACTGACTGATAAACGATCGGCAAATGTCTTCTCAAGAAATAAAGAAAGTAATATTCAGTGGATGTAAATATTGGTCATTTAATACCAAGAGGTCTAATATACCCATTGTCGGAAACCCACGGGTGATCTCGTCTTTACTTATCAGTGATAAGTAAAGACGAGATCACCCGTGAGTTTCCGACGATGAATATACCAAAAATTTGTCAAGCTATGGCCAGTTTGTCTCCAGTAAAAAATGAATGATTGGGCTCATTTGACAAACAACAGATTGGTGAGTACACTATACTAGTATATTCATTCATGTAATTGTCTCCTTATAAAGACTCTTTAAAAGAGGCAGGCTATTGACAAACAAGTTAATGAAATAAGGATATTAAGAATTAATCTCTTTTTATTGTTGCTCCAGTTATGATTACATTACTAGCACTCTTAATTTGAAAATAGCATGTATAATTTATGTCGACAAGAATATGTTCAGCTCATGGTTTTAGCTATTTTTTTTTTAAAGCATAGGATTGAATTTAAAATACGAATCAGGCTAGACAAAGGGCAAAGTATCAAGTCTGCATTTTGCTTTCACTTAATGAAAGAAGCACTAATAGAAACAAACAAACACACAGTTAATATTTCATTCATATATTTAATCAACAATAACATAATGGAACAATGATGACATTCAGAGCAGCTTCTGGCGTTGAAGGGATCTACGAACGAACTGTCCAGCAGACTGAGTGTCTAACCTAAAAGAATAGAAATACTTATATTAGTACTAGTGGTGATAAAAAATATCTTGCGATATCTACTGAGTATACTAAAAATTATAAA